>NW_026909170.1:0-146733 GCF_033115175.1 Lepus europaeus | reverse complement strand
GGCTGCGCCTCAGCAGCCAGACAACCTCCCTCCCTCTGGTCGGGCACTGCAAGCCACACAGCCACTTGTGTCCCCTGTGTCCCTGGAGGCCGCAGCGCGTTTTGGGTTTTGGCGTGGACGGGCCCCTCTCGGCTTCCGTAGTCCATTTGCCCCGGAGCCTGCCAGACCCCTGGCCCCAGGGGCGGGCCCTGCTGAGTCCCCGAGCGCCTCCTGAGTTTCTGCCACCACCCTTGGGCCGGGATGAGGTGCCACCTTGTGCGTAGAAGCCCTGCACACAGGCAAGAAGCCCCCCAGGCCCGCGGGCGCGCCCGACCCTGGAGCCCCCTGGCTGGCTGCAGCCACAGGGAACGGGGGTTCTGAGTTGGCAGCCCCCATTCCCGAAGCATCCACGGGCAGTTCCCCGAAGGGCTGACACTGGCTGCGCCTCAGCAGCCAGACAACCTCCCTCCCTCTGGTCGGGCACTGCAAGCCACACAGCCACTTGTGTCCCCTGTGTCCCTGGAGGCTGCAGCGCGTTTTGGGTTTTGGCGCGGACGGGCCCCTCTCGGCTTCCGTGGTCCATTTGCCCCCGGAGCCTACCAGACCCCTGGCCCCAGGGGCGGGCCCTGCTGAGTCCCCAAGCGCCTCCTGGGTTCCTGCCACCACCCTTGGGCCGGGATGAGGTGCCACCTTGTGCGTAGAAGCCCTGCACACAGGCAAGAAGCCCCCCAGGCCCGCGGGCGCGCCCGACCCTGGAGCCCCCTGGCTGGCTGCAGCCACAGGGAACGGGGGTTCTGAGTTGGCAGCCCCCATTCCCGAAGCATCCACGGGCAGTTCCCCGAAGGGCTGACACCGGCTGCGCCTCAGCAGCCAGACAACCTCCCTCCCTCTGGTCGGGCACTGCAAGCCACACAGCCACTTGTGTCCCCTGTGTCCCTCCCTGGAGGCCGCAGCGCGTTTTGGGTTTTGGCGCGGACGGGCCCCTCTCGGCTTCCGTAGTCCATTTGCCCCGGAGCCTGCCAGACCCCTGGCCCCAGGGGCGGGGCCTGCTGAGTCCCCGAGCGCCTCCTGAGTTTCTGCCACCACCCTTGGGCCGGGATGCGGTGCCACCTTGTGCGTAGAAGCCCTGCACACAGGCAAGAAGCCCCCCAGGCCCGCGGGCGCGCCCGACCCTGGAGCCCCCTGGCTGGCTGCAGCCACAGGGAACGGGGGTTCTGAGTTGGCAGCCCCCATTCCCGAAGCATCCACGGGCAGTTCCCCGAAGGGCTGACACCGGCTGCGCCTCAGCAGCCAGACAACCTCCCTCCCTCTGGTCGGGCACTGCAAGCCACACAGCCACTTGTGTCCCCTGTGTCCCTCCCTGGAGGCCGCAGCGCGTTTTGGGTTTTGGCGCGGACGGGCCCCTCTCGGCTTCCGTAGTCCATTTGCCCCCGGAGCGTGCCAGACCCCTGGCCCCAGGGGCGGGCCCTGCTGAGTCCCCAAGCGCCTCCTGGGTTCCTGCCACCACCCTTGGGCCGGGATGAGGTGCCACCTTGTGCGTAGAAGCCCTGCACACAGGCAAGAAGCCCCCAGGCCCACGGGCGCGCCCGACCCTGGAGCCCCCTGGCTGGCTGCAGCCACAGGGAACGGGGGTTCTGAGTTGGCAGCCCCCATTCCCGAAGCATCCACGGGCAGTTCCCCGAAGGGCTGACACCGGCTGCGCCTCAGCAGCCAGACAACCTCCCTCCCTCTGGTCGGGCACTGCAAGCCACACAGCCACTTGTGTCCCCTGTGTCCCTGGAGGCCGCAGCGCGTTTTGGGTTTTGGCGCGGACGGGCCCCTCTCGGCTTCCGTAGTCCATTTGCCCCCGGAGCCTGCCAGACCCCTGGCCCCAGGGGCGGTCCCTGCTGAGTCCCCGAGCGCCTCCTGGGTTCCTGCCACCACCCTTGGGCCGGGATGAGGTGCCACCTTGGGCGTAGAAGCCCTGCACACAGGCAAGAAGCCCCCCAGGCCTGCGGGCGCGCCCGACCCTGGAGCCCCCTGGCTGGCTGCAGCCACAGGGAACGGGGGTTCTGAGTTGGCAGCCCCCATTCCCGAAGCATCCACGGGCAGTTCCCCGAAGGGCTGACACCGGCTGCGCCTCAGCAGCCAGACAACCTCCCTCCCTCTGGTCGGGCACTGCAAGCCACACAGCCACTTGTGTCCCCTGTGTCCCTGGAGGCCGCAGCGCGTTTTGGGTTTTGGCGCGGACGGGCCCCTCTCGGCTTCCGTAGTCCATTTGCCCCGGAGCCTGCCAGACCCCTGGCCCCAGGGGCGGGCCCTGCTGAGTCCCCGAGCGCCTCCTGGGTTCCTGCCACCACCCTTGGGCCGGGATGAGGTGCCACCTTGTGCGTAGAAGCCCTGCACACAGGCAAGAAGCCCCCCAGGCCCGCGGGCGCGCCCGACCCTGGAGCCCCCTGGCTGGCTGCAGCCACAGGGAACGGGGGTTCTGAGTTGGCAGCCCCCATTCCCGAAGCATCCACAGGCAGTTCCCCGAAGGGCTGACACCGGCTGCGCCTCAGCAGCCAGACAACCTCCCTCCCTCTGGTCGGGCACTGCAAGCCACACAGCCACTTGTGTCCCCTGTGTCCCTGGAGGCCGCAGCGCGTTTTGGGTTTTGGCGCGGACGGGCCCCTCTCGGCTTCCGTAGTCCATTTGCCCCCGGAGCCTGCCAGATCCCCTGACCCAGGGGCAGGCCCTGCTGAGTCCCCAAGCGCCTCCTGGGTTCCTGCCACCACCCTTGGGCTGGGATGAGGTGCCACCTTGTGCGTAGAAGCCCTGCACACAGGCAAGAAGCCCCCCAGGCCCGCGGGCGCGCCCGACCCTGGAGCCCCCTGGCTGGCTGCAGCCACAGGGAACGGGGGTTCTGAGTTGGCAGCCCCCATTCCCGAAGCATCCACGGGCAGTTCCCCGAAGGGCTGACACCGGCTGCGCCTCAGCAGCCAGAAAACCTCACTCCCTCTGGTCGGGCACTGCAAGCCACACAGCCACTTGTGTCCCCTGTGTCCCTGGAGGCTGCAGCGCGTTTTGGGTTTTGGCGCGGACGGGCCGCTCTCGGCTTCCGTGGTCCATTTGCCCCCGGAGCCTGCCAGACCCCTGGCCCCAGGGGCGGGCCCTGCTGAGTCCCCAAGCGCCTCCTGGGTTCCTGCCACCACCCTTGGGCCGGGATGAGGTGCCACCTTGTGCGTAGAAGCCCTGCACACAGGCAAGAAGCCCCCCAGGCCCGCGGGCGCGCCCGACCCTGGAGCCCCCTGGCTGGCTGCAGCCACAGGGAACGGGGGTTCTGAGTTGGCAGCCCCCATTCCTGAAGCATCCACGGGCAGTTCCCCGAAGGGCTGACACCGGCTGGGCCTCAGCAGCCAGACAACCTCCCTCCCTCTGGTCGGGCACTGCAAGCCACACAGCCACTTGTGTCCCCTGTGTCCCTGGAGGCCGCAGCGCGTTTTGGGTTTTGGCGCGGACGGGCCCCTCTCGGCTTCCGTAGTCCATTTGCCCCGGAGCCTGCCAGACCCCTGGCCCCAGGGGCGGGCCCTGCTGAGTCCCCGAGCGCCTCCTGAGTTTCTGCCACCACCCTTGGGCCGGGATGAGGTGCCACCTTGTGCGTAGAAGCCCTGCACACAGGCAAGAAGCCCCCCAGGCCCGCGGGCGCGCCCGACCCTGGAGCCCCCTGGCTGGCTGCAGCCACAGGGAACGGGGGTTCTGAGTTGGCAGCCCCCATTCCCAAAGCATCCACGGGCAGTTCCCCGAAGGGCTGACACTGGCTGCGCCTCAGCAGCCAGACAACCTCCCTCCCTCTGGTCGGGCACTGCAAGCCACACAGCCACTTGTGTCCCCTGTGTCCCTGGAGGCTGCAGCGCGTTTTGGGTTTTGGCGCGGACGGGCCCCTCTCGGCTTCCGTGGTCCATTTGCCCCCGGAGCCTACCAGACCCCTGGCCCCAGGGGCGGGCCCTGCTGAGTCCCCAAGCGCCTCCTGGGTTCCTGCCACCACCCTTGGGCCGGGATGAGGTGCCACCTTGTGCGTAGAAGCCCTGCACACAGGCAAGAAGCCCCCCAGGCCCGCGGGCGCGCCCGACCCTGGAGCCCCCTGGCTGGCTGCAGCCACAGGGAACGGGGGTTCTGAGTTGGCAGCCCCCATTCCTGAAGCATCCACGGGCAGTTCCCCGAAGGGCTGACACCGGCTGCGCCTCAGCAGCCAGACAACCTCCCTCCCTCTGGTCGGGCACTGCAAGCCACACAGCCACTTGTGTCCCCTGTGTCCCTGGAGGCCGCAGCGCGTTTTGGGTTTTGGCGCGGACGGGCCCCTCTCGGCTTCCGTAGTCCATTTGCCCCGGAGCCTGCCAGACCCCTGGCCCCAGGGGCGGGGCCTGCTGAGTCCCCGAGCGCCTCCTGAGTTTCTGCCACCACCCTTGGGCCGGGATGCGGTGCCACCTTGTGCGTAGAAGCCCTGCACACAGGCAAGAAGCCCCCCAGGCCCGCGGGCGCGCCCGACCCTGGAGCCCCCTGGCTGGCTGCAGCCACAGGGAACGGGGGTTCTGAGTTGGCAGCCCCCATTCCCGAAGCATCCACGGGCAGTTCCCCGAAGGGCTGACACCGGCTGCGCCTCAGCAGCCAGACAACCTCCCTCCCTCTGGTCGGGCACTGCAAGCCACACAGCCACTTGTGTCCCCTGTGTCCCTCCCTGGAGGCCGCAGCGCGTTTTGGGTTTTGGCGCGGACGGGCCCCTCTCGGCTTCCGTAGTCCATTTGCCCCCGGAGCGTGCCAGACCCCTGGTCCCAGGGGCGGGCCCTGCTGAGTCCCCAAGCGCCTCCTGGGTTCCTGCCACCACCCTTGGGCCGGGATGAGGTGCCACCTTGTGCGTAGAAGCCCTGCACACAGGCAAGAAGCCCCCCAGGCCCGCGGGCGCGCCCGACCCTGGAGCCCCCTGGCTGGCTGCAGCCATAGGGAACGGGGGTTCTGAGTTGGCAGCCCCCATTCCCGAAGCATCCACGGGCAGTTCCCCGAAGGGCTGACACCGGCTGCGCCTCAGCAGCCAGACATCCTCCCTCCCTCTGGTCGGGCACTGCAAGCCACACAGCCACTTGTGTCCCCTGTGTCCCTGGAGGCCGCAGCGCGTTTTGGGTTTTGGCGCGGACGGGCCCCTCTCGGCTTCCGTAGTCCATTTGCCCCGGAGCCTGCCAGACCCCTGGCCCCAGGGGCGGGCCCTGCTGAGTCCCCCGAGCGCCTCCTGGGTTCCTGCCACCACCCTTGGGCCGGGATGAGGTGCCACCTTGTGCGTAGAAGCCCTGCACACAGGCAAGAAGCCCCCCAGGCCCGCGGGCGCGCCCAACCCTGGAGCCCCCTGGCTGGCTGCAGCCACAGGGAACGGGGGTTCTGAGTTGGCAGCCCCCATTCCCGAAGCATCCACGGGCAGTTCCCCGAAGGGCTGACACCGGCTGCGCCTCAGCAGCCAGACAACCTCCCTCCCTCTGGTCGGGCACTGCAAGCCACACAGCCACTTGTGTCCCCTGTGTCCCTGGAGGCCGCAGCGCGTTTTGGGTTTTGGCGCGGACGGGCCCCTCTCGGCTTCCGTAGTCCATTTGCCCCAGAGCCTGCCAGACCCCTGGCCCCAGGGGCGGGCCCTGCTGAGTCCCCAAGCGCCTCCTGGGTTCCTGCCACCACCCTTGGGCCGGGATGAGGTGCCACCTTGTGCGTAGAAGCCCTGCACACAGGCAAGAAGCCCCCCAGGCCCGCGGGCGCGCCCGACCCTGGAGCCCCCTGGCTGGCTGCAGCCACAGGGAACGGGGGTTCTGAGTTGGCAGCCCCCATTCCCGAAGCATCCACGGGCAGTTCCCCGAAGGGCTGACACCGGCTGCGCCTCAGCAGCCAGACAACCTCCCTCCCTCTGGTCGGGCACTGCAAGCCACACAGCCACTTGTGTCCCCTGTGTCCCTGGAGGCCGCAGCGCGTTTTGGGTTTTGGCGCGGACGGGCCCCTCTCGGCTTCCGTAGTCCATTTGCCCCGGAGCCTGCCAGACCCCTGGCCCCAGGGGCGGGCCCTGCTGAGTCCCCGAGCGCCTCCTGGGTTCCTGCCACCACCCTTGGGCCGGGATGAGGTGCCACCTTGTGCGTAGAAGCCCTGCACACAGGCAAGAAGCCCCCCAGGCCCGCGAGCGCGCCCGACCCTGGAGCCCCCTGGCTGGCTGCAGCCACAGGGAACGGGGGTTCTGAGTTGGCAGCCCCCATTCCCGAAGCATCCACGGGCAGTTCCCCGAAGGGCTGACACCGGCTGCGCCTCAGCAGCCAGACAACCTCCCTCCCTCTGGTCGGGCACTGCAAGCCACACAGCCACTTGTGTCCCCTGTGTCCCTGGAGGCCGCAGCGCGTTTTGGGTTTTGGCGCGGACGGGCCCCTCTCGGCTTCCGTAGTCCATTTGCCCCCGGAGCCTGCCAGACCCCTGGCCCCAGGGGCGGGCCCTGCTGAGTCCCCAAGCGCCTCCTGGGTTCCTGCCACCACCCTTGGGCCGGGATGAGGTGCCACCTTGTGCGTAGAAGCCCTGCACACAGGCAAGAAGCCCCCAGGCCCATGGGCGCGCCCGACCCTGGAGCCCCCTGGCTGGCTGCAGCCACAGGGAACGGGGGTTCTGAGTTGGCAGCCCCCATTCCCGAAGCATCCACGGGCAGTTCCCGGAAGGGCTGACACCGGCTGCGCCTCAGCAGCCAGACAACCTCCCTCCCTCTGGTCGGGCACTGCAAGCCACACAGCCACTTGTGTCCCCTGTGTCCCTGGAGGCCGCAGCGCGTTTTGGGTTTTGGCGCGGACGGGCCCCTCTCGGCTTCCGTAGTCCATTTGCCCCCGGAGCCTGCCAGACCCCTGGCCCCAGGGGCGGTCCCTGCTGAGTCCCCGAGCGCCTCCTGGGTTCCTGCCACCACCCTTGGGCCGGGATGAGGTGCCACCTTGTGCGTAGAAGCCCTGCACACAGGCAAGAAGCCCCCCAGGCCCGCGAGCGCGCCCGACCCTGGAGCCCCCTGGCTGGCTGCAGCCACAGGGAACGGGGGTTCTGAGTTGGCAGCCCCCATTCCCGAAGCATCCACGGGCAGTTCCCCGAAGGGCTGACACCGGCTGCGCCTCAGCAGCCAGACAACCTCCCTCCCTCTGGTCGGGCACTGCAAGCCACACAGCCACTTGTGTCCCCTGTGTCCCTGGAGGCCGCAGCGCGTTTTGGGTTTTGGCGCGGACGGGCCCCTCTCGGCTTCCGTAGTCCATTTGCCCCCGGAGCCTGCCAGACCCCTGGCCCCAGGGGCGGGCCCTGCTGAGTCCCCAAGCGCCTCCTGGGTTCCTGCCACCACCCTTGGGCCGGGATGAGGTGCCACCTTGTGCGTAGAAGCCCTGCACACAGGCAAGAAGCCCCCAGGCCCATGGGCGCGCCCGACCCTGGAGCCCCCTGGCTGGCTGCAGCCACAGGGAACGGGGGTTCTGAGTTGGCAGCCCCCATTCCCGAAGCATCCACGGGCAGTTCCCGGAAGGGCTGACACCGGCTGCGCCTCAGCAGCCAGACAACCTCCCTCCCTCTGGTCGGGCACTGCAAGCCACACAGCCACTTGTGTCCCCTGTGTCCCTGGAGGCCGCAGCGCGTTTTGGGTTTTGGCGCGGACGGGCCCCTCTCGGCTTCCGTAGTCCATTTGCCCCCGGAGCCTGCCAGACCCCTGGCCCCAGGGGCGGTCCCTGCTGAGTCCCCGAGCGCCTCCTGGGTTCCTGCCACCACCCTTGGGCCGGGATGAGGTGCCACCTTGGGAGTAGAAGCCCTGCACACAGGCAAGAAGCCCCCCAGGCCTGCGGGCGCGCCCGACCCTGGAGCCCCCTGGCTGGCTGCAGCCACAGGGAACGGGGGTTCTGAGTTGGCAGCCCCCATTCCCGAAGCATCCACGGGCAGTTCCCCGAAGGGCTGACACCGGCTGCGCCTCAGCAGCCAGACAACCTCCCTCCCTCTGGTCGGGCACTGCAAGCCACACAGCCACTTGTGTCCCCTGTGTCCCTGGAGGCCGCAGCGCGTTTTGGATTTTGGCGCGGACGGGCCCCTCTCGGCTTCCGTAGTCCATTTGCCCCGGAGCCTGCCAGACCCCTGGCCCCAGGGGCGGGCCCTGCTGAGTCCCCGAGCGCCTCCTGGGTTCCTGCCACCACCCTTGGGCCGGGATGAGGTGCCACCTTGTGCGTAGAAGCCCTGCACACAGGCAAGAAGCCCCCCAGGCCCGCGGGCGCGCCCGACCCTGGAGCCCCCTGGCTGGCTGCAGCCACAGGGAATGGGGGTTCTGAGTTGGCAGCCCCCATTCCCGAAGCATCCACGGGCAGTTCCCCGAAGGGCTGACACCGGCTGCGCCTCAGCAGCCAGACAACCTCCCTCCCTCTGGTCGGGCACTGCAAGCCACACAGCCACTTGTGTCCCCTGTGTCCCTGGAGGCCGCAGCGCGTTTTGGGTTTTGGCGCGGACGGGCCCCTCTCGGCTTCCGTAGTCCATTTACCCCGGAGCCTGCCAGATCCCCTGACCCAGGGGCAGGCCCTGCTGAGTCCCCAAGTGCCTCCTGGGTTCCTGCCACCACCCTTGGGCTGGGATGAGGTGCCACCTTGTGCGTAGAAGCCCTGCACACAGGCAAGAAGCCCCCCAGGCCCGCGGGCGCGCCCGACCCTGGAGCCCCCTGGCTGGCTGCAGCCACAGGGAACGGGGGTTCTGAGTTGGCAGCCCCCATTCCCGAAGCATCCACGGGCAGTTCCCCGAAGAGCTGACACCGGCTGGGCCTCAGCAGCCAGACAACCTCCCTCCCTCTGGTCGGGCACTGCAAGCCACACAGCCACTTGTGTCCCCTGTGTCCCTGGAGGCTGCAGCGCGTTTTGGGTTTTGGCGCGGACGGGCCGCTCTCGGCTTCCGTGGTCCATTTGCCCCCGGAGCCTGCCAGACCCCTGGCCTCAGGGGCGGGCCCTGCTGAGTCCCCAAGCGCCTCCTGGGTTCCTGCCACCACCCTTGGGCCGGGATGAGGTGCCACCTTGTGCGTAGAAGCCCTGCACACAGGCAAGAAGCCCCCCAGGCCCGCGGGCGCGCCCGACCCTGGAGCCCCCTGGCTGGCTGCAGCCACAGGGAACGGGGGTTCTGAGTTGGCAGCCCCCATTCCTGAAGCATCCACGGGCAGTTCCCCGAAGGGCTGACACCGGCTGCGCCTCAGCAGCCAGACAACCTCCCTCCCTCTGGTCGGGCACTGCAAGCCACACAGCCACTTGTGTCCCCTGTGTCCCTGGAGGCCGCAGCGCGTTTTGGGTTTTGGCGTGGACGGGCCCCTCTCGGCTTCCGTAGTCCATTTGCCCCGGAGCCTGCCAGACCCCTGGCCCCAGGGGCGGGCCCTGCTGAGTCCCTGAGCGCCTCCTGAGTTTCTGCCACCACCCTTGGGCCGGGATGAGGTGCCACCTTGTGCGTAGAAGCCCTGCACACAGGCAAGAAGCCCCCCAGGCCCGCGGGCGCGCCCGACCCTGGAGCCCCCTGGCTGGCTGCAGCCACAGGGAACGGGGGTTCTGAGTTGGCAGCCCGCATTCCCGAAGCATCCACGGGCAGTTCCCCGAAGGGCTGACACCGGCTGCGCCTCAGCAGCCAGACAACCTCCCTCCCTCTGGTCGGGCACTGCAAGCCACACAGCCACTTGTGTCCCCTGTGTCCCTCCCTGGAGGCCGCAGCGCGTTTTGGGTTTTGGCGCGGACGGGCCCCTCTCGGCTTCCGTAGTCCATTTGCCCCCGGAGCGTGCCAGACCCCTGGCCCCAGGGGCGGGCCCTGCTGAGTCCCCAAGCGCCTCCTGGGTTCCTGCCACCACCCTTGGGCCGGGATGAGGTGCCACCTTGTGCGTAGAAGCCCTGCACACAGGCAAGAAGCCCCCCAGGCCCGCGGGCGCGCCCGACCCTGGAGCCCCCTGGCTGGCTGCAGCCATAGGGAACGGGGGTTCTGAGTTGGCAGCCCCCATTCCCGAAGCATCCACGGGCAGTTCCCCGAAGGGCTGACACCGGCTGCGCCTCAGCAGCCAGACATCCTCCCTCCCTCTGGTCGGGCACTGCAAGCCACACAGCCACTTGTGTCCCCTGTGTCCCTGGAGGCCGCAGCGCGTTTTGGGTTTTGGCGCGGACGGGCCCCTCTCGGCTTCCGTAGTCCATTTGCCCCCGGAGCGTGCCAGACCCCTGGCCCCAGGGGCGGGCCCTGCTGAGTCCCCAAGCGCCTCCTGGGTTCCTGCCACCACCCTTGGGCCGGGATGAGGTGCCACCTTGTGCGTAGAAGCCCTGCACACAGGCAAGAAGCCCCCCAGGCCCGCGGGCGCGCCCGACCCTGGAGCCCCCTGGCTGGCTGCAGCCATAGGGAACGGGGGTTCTGAGTTGGCAGCCCCCATTCCCGAAGCATCCACGGGCAGTTCCCCGAAGGGCTGACACCGGCTGCGCCTCAGCAGCCAGACATCCTCCCTCCCTCTGGTCGGGCACTGCAAGCCACACAGCCACTTGTGTCCCCTGTGTCCCTGGAGGCCGCAGCGCGTTTTGGGTTTTGGCGCGGACGGGCCCCTCTCGGCTTCCGTAGTCCATTTGCCCCGGAGCCTGCCAGACCCCTGGCCCCAGGGGCGGGCCCTGCTGAGTCCCCGAGCGCCTCCTGGGTTCCTGCCACCACCCTTGGGCCGGGATGAGGTGCCACCTTGTGCGTAGAAGCCCTGCACACAGGCAAGAAGCCCCCCAGGCCCGCGGGCGCGCCCAACCCTGGAGCCCCCTGGCTGGCTGCAGCCACAGGGAACGGGGGTTCTGAGTTGGCAGCCCCCATTCCCGAAGCATCCACGGGCAGTTCCCCGAAGGGCTGACACCGGCTGCGCCTCAGCAGCCAGACAACCTCCCTCCCTCTGGTCGGGCACTGCAAGCCACACAGCCACTTGTGTCCCCTGTGTCCCTGGAGGCCGCAGCGCGTTTTGGGTTTTGGCGCGGACGGGCCCCTCTCGGCTTCCGTAGTCCATTTGCCCCGGAGCCTGCCAGACCCCTGGCCCCAGGGGCGGGCCCTGCTGAGTCCCCAAGCGCCTCCTGAGTTCCTGCCACCACCCTTGGGCCGGGATGAGGTGCCACCTTGTGCGTAGAAGCCCTGCACACAGGCAAGAAGCCCCCCAGGCCCGCGGGCGCGCCCGACCCTGGAGCCCCCTGGCTGGCTGCAGCCACAGGGAACGGGGGTTCTGAGTTGGCAGCCCCCATTCCCGAAGCATCCACGGGCAGTTCCCCGAAGGGCTGACACCGGCTGCGCCTCAGCAGCCAGACAACCTCCCTCCCTCTGGTCGGGCACTGCAAGCCACACAGCCACTTGTGTCCCCTGTGTCCCTGGAGGCCGCAGCGCGTTTTGGGTTTTGGCGCGGACGGGCCCCTCTCGGCTTCCGTAGTCCATTTGCCCCCGGAGCCTGCCAGACCCCTGGCCCCAGGGGCGGGCCCTGCTGAGTCCCCAAGCGCCTCCTGGGTTCCTGCCACCACCCTTGGGCCGGGATGAGGTGCCACCTTGTGCGTAGAAGCCCTGCACACAGGCAAGAAGCCCCCAGGCCCACGGGCGCGCCCGACCCTGGAGCCCCCTGGCTGGCTGCAGCCACAGGGAACGGGGGTTCTGAGTTGGCAGCCCCCATTCCCGAAGCATCCACGGGCAGTTCCCCGAAGGGCTGACACCGGCTGCGCCTCAGCAGCCAGACAACCTCCCTCCCTCTGGTCGGGCACTGCAAGCCACACAGCCACTTGTGTCCCCTGTGTCCCTGGAGGCCGCAGCGCGTTTTGGGTTTAGGCGCGGACGGGCCCCTCTCGGCTTCCGTAGTCCATTTGCCCCCGGAGCCTGCCAGACCCCTGGCCCCAGGGGCGGTCCCTGCTGAGTCCCCGAGCGCCTCCTGGGTTCCTGCCACCACCCTTGGGCCGGGATGAGGTGCCACCTTGGGCGTAGAAGCCCTGCACACAGGCAAGAAGCCCCCAGGCCTGCGGGCGCGCCCGACCCTGGAGCCCCCTGGCTGGCTGCAGCCACAGGGAACGGGGGTTCTGAGTTGGCAGCCCCCATTCCCGAAGCATCCACGGGCAGTTCCCCGAAGGGCTGACACCGGCTGCGCCTCAGCAGCCAGACAACCTCCCTCCCTCTGGTCGGGCACTGCAAGCCACACAGCCACTTGTGTCCCCTGTGTCCCTGGAGGCCGCAGCGCGTTTTGGGTTTTGGCGCGGACGGGCCCCTCTCGGCTTCCGTAGTCCATTTGCCCCGGAGCCTGCCAGACCCCTGGCCCCAGGGGCGGGCCCTGCTGAGTCCCCGAGCGCCTCCTGGGTTCCTGCCACCACCCTTGGGCCGGGATGAGGTGCCACCTTGTGCGTAGAAGCCCTGCACACAGGCAAGAAGCCCCCCAGGCCCGCGGGCGCGCCCGACCCTGGAGCCCCCTGGCTGGCTGCAGCCACAGGGAACGGGGGTTCTGAGTTGGCAGCCCCCATTCCCGAAGCATCCACAGGCAGTTACCCGAAGGGCTGACACCGGCTGCGCCTCAGCAGCCAGACAACCTCCCTCCCTCTGGTCGGGCACTGCAAGCCACACAGCCACTTGTGTCCCCTGTGTCCCTGGAGGCCGCAGCGCGTTTTGGGTTTTGGCGCGGACGGGCCCCTCTCGGTTTCCGTAGTCCATTTGCCCCCGGAGCCTGCCAGATCCCCTGACCCAGGGGCAGGCCCTGCTGAGTCCCCAAGCGCCTCCTGGGTTCCTGCCACCACCCTTGGGCTGGGATGAGGTGCCACCTTGTGCGTAGAAGCCCTGCACACAGGCAAGAAGCCCCCCAGGCCCGCGGGCGCGCCCGACCCTGGAGCCCCTTGGCTGGCTGCAGCCACAGGGAACGGGGGTTCTGAGTTGGCAGCCCCCATTCCCGAAGCATCCACGGGCAGTTCCCCGAAGGGCTGACACCGGCTGCGCCTCAGCAGCCAGACAACCTCCCTCCCTCTGGTCGGGCACTGCAAGCCACACAGCCACTTGTGTCCCCTGTGTCCCTGGAGGCTGCAGCGCGTTTTGGGTTTTGGCGCGGACGGGCCCCTCTCGGCTTCCGTGGTCCATTTGCCCCCGGAGCCTACCAGACCCCTGGCCCCAGGGGCGGGCCCTGCTGAGTCCCCAAGCGCCTCCTGGGTTCCTGCCACCACCCTTGGGCCGGGATGAGGTGCCACCTTGTGCGTAGAAGCCCTGCACACAGGCAAGAAGCCCCCCAGGCCCGCGGGCGCGCCCGACCCTGGAGCCCCCTGGCTGGCTGCAGCCACAGGGAACGGGGGTTCTGAGTTGGCAGCCCCCATTCCTGAAGCATCCACGGGCAGTTCCCCGAAGGGCTGACACCGGCTGCGCCTCAGCAGCCAGACAACCTCCCTCCCTCTGGTCGGGCACTGCAAGCCACACAGCCACTTGTGTCCCCTGTGTCCCTGGAGGCCGCAGCGCGTTTTGGGTTTTGGCGTGGACGGGCCCCTCTCGGCTTCCGTAGTCCATTTGCCCCGGAGCCTGCCAGACCCCTGGCCCCAGGGGCGGGCCCTGCTGAGTCCCTGAGCGCCTCCTGAGTTTCTGCCACCACCCTTGGGCCGGGATGAGGTGCCACCTTGTGCGTAGAAGCCCTGCACACAGGCAAGAAGCCCCCCAGGCCCGCGGGCGCGCCCGACCCTGGAGCCCCCTGGCTGGCTGCAGCCACAGGGAACGGGGGTTCTGAGTTGGCAGCCCGCATTCCCGAAGCATCCACGGGCAGTTCCCCGAAGGGCTGACACCGGCTGCGCCTCAGCAGCCAGACAACCTCCCTCCCTCTGGTCGGGCACTGCAAGCCACACAGCCACTTGTGTCCCCTGTGTCCCTCCCTGGAGGCCGCAGCGCGTTTTGGGTTTTGGCGCGGACGGGCCCCTCTCGGCTTCCGTAGTCCATTTGCCCCCGGAGCGTGCCAGACCCCTGGCCCCAGGGGCGGGCCCTGCTGAGTCCCCAAGCGCCTCCTGGGTTCCTGCCACCACCCTTGGGCCGGGATGAGGTGCCACCTTGTGCGTAGAAGCCCTGCACACAGGCAAGAAGCCCCCCAGGCCCGCGGGCGCGCCCGACCCTGGAGCCCCCTGGCTGGCTGCAGCCATAGGGAACGGGGGTTCTGAGTTGGCAGCCCCCATTCCCGAAGCATCCACGGGCAGTTCCCCGAAGGGCTGACACCGGCTGCGCCTCAGCAGCCAGACATCCTCCCTCCCTCTGGTCGGGCACTGCAAGCCACACAGCCACTTGTGTCCCCTGTGTCCCTGGAGGCCGCAGCGCGTTTTGGGTTTTGGCGCGGACGGGCCCCTCTCGGCTTCCGTAGTCCATTTGCCCCCGGAGCGTGCCAGACCCCTGGCCCCAGGGGCGGGCCCTGCTGAGTCCCCAAGCGCCTCCTGGGTTCCTGCCACCACCCTTGGGCCGGGATGAGGTGCCACCTTGTGCGTAGAAGCCCTGCACACAGGCAAGAAGCCCCCCAGGCCCGCGGGCGCGCCCGACCCTGGAGCCCCCTGGCTGGCTGCAGCCATAGGGAACGGGGGTTCTGAGTTGGCAGCCCCCATTCCCGAAGCATCCACGGGCAGTTCCCCGAAGGGCTGACACCGGCTGCGCCTCAGCAGCCAGACATCCTCCCTCCCTCTGGTCGGGCACTGCAAGCCACACAGCCACTTGTGTCCCCTGTGTCCCTGGAGGCCGCAGCGCGTTTTGGGTTTTGGCGCGGACGGGCCCCTCTCGGCTTCCGTAGTCCATTTGCCCCGGAGCCTGCCAGACCCCTGGCCCCAGGGGCGGGCCCTGCTGAGTCCCCGAGCGCCTCCTGGGTTCCTGCCACCACCCTTGGGCCGGGATGAGGTGCCACCTTGTGCGTAGAAGCCCTGCACACAGGCAAGAAGCCCCCCAGGCCCGCGGGCGCGCCCAACCCTGGAGCCCCCTGGCTGGCTGCAGCCACAGGGAACGGGGGTTCTGAGTTGGCAGCCCCCATTCCCGAAGCATCCACGGGCAGTTCCCCGAAGGGCTGACACCGGCTGCGCCTCAGCAGCCAGACAACCTCCCTCCCTCTGGTCGGGCACTGCAAGCCACACAGCCACTTGTGTCCCCTGTGTCCCTGGAGGCCGCAGCGCGTTTTGGGTTTTGGCGCGGACGGGCCCCTCTCGGCTTCCGTAGTCCATTTGCCCCGGAGCCTGCCAGACCCCTGGCCCCAGGGGCGGGCCCTGCTGAGTCCCCAAGCGCCTCCTGAGTTCCTGCCACCACCCTTGGGCCGGGATGAGGTGCCACCTTGTGCGTAGAAGCCCTGCACACAGGCAAGAAGCCCCCCAGGCCCGCGGGCGCGCCCGACCCTGGAGCCCCCTGGCTGGCTGCAGCCACAGGGAACGGGGGTTCTGAGTTGGCAGCCCCCATTCCCGAAGCATCCACGGGCAGTTCCCCGAAGGGCTGACACCGGCTGCGCCTCAGCAGCCAGACAACCTCCCTCCCTCTGGTCGGGCACTGCAAGCCACACAGCCACTTGTGTCCCCTGTGTCCCTGGAGGCCGCAGCGCGTTTTGGGTTTTGGCGCGGACGGGCCCCTCTCGGCTTCCGTAGTCCATTTGCCCCCGGAGCCTGCCAGACCCCTGGCCCCAGGGGCGGGCCCTGCTGAGTCCCCAAGCGCCTCCTGGGTTCCTGCCACCACCCTTGGGCCGGGATGAGGTGCCACCTTGTGCGTAGAAGCCCTGCACACAGGCAAGAAGCCCCCAGGCCCACGGGCGCGCCCGACCCTGGAGCCCCCTGGCTGGCTGCAGCCACAGGGAACGGGGGTTCTGAGTTGGCAGCCCCCATTCCCGAAGCATCCACGGGCAGTTCCCCGAAGGGCTGACACCGGCTGCGCCTCAGCAGCCAGACAACCTCCCTCCCTCTGGTCGGGCACTGCAAGCCACACAGCCACTTGTGTCCCCTGTGTCCCTGGAGGCCGCAGCGCGTTTTGGGTTTAGGCGCGGACGGGCCCCTCTCGGCTTCCGTAGTCCATTTGCCCCCGGAGCCTGCCAGACCCCTGGCCCCAGGGGCGGTCCCTGCTGAGTCCCCGAGCGCCTCCTGGGTTCCTGCCACCACCCTTGGGCCGGGATGAGGTGCCACCTTGGGCGTAGAAGCCCTGCACACAGGCAAGAAGCCCCCAGGCCTGCGGGCGCGCCCGACCCTGGAGCCCCCTGGCTGGCTGCAGCCACAGGGAACGGGGGTTCTGAGTTGGCAGCCCCCATTCCCGAAGCATCCACGGGCAGTTCCCCGAAGGGCTGACACCGGCTGCGCCTCAGCAGCCAGACAACCTCCCTCCCTCTGGTCGGGCACTGCAAGCCACACAGCCACTTGTGTCCCCTGTGTCCCTGGAGGCCGCAGCGCGTTTTGGGTTTTGGCGCGGACGGGCCCCTCTCGGCTTCCGTAGTCCATTTGCCCCGGAGCCTGCCAGACCCCTGGCCCCAGGGGCGGGCCCTGCTGAGTCCCCGAGCGCCTCCTGGGTTCCTGCCACCACCCTTGGGCCGGGATGAGGTGCCACCTTGTGCGTAGAAGCCCTGCACACAGGCAAGAAGCCCCCCAGGCCCGCGGGCGCGCCCGACCCTGGAGCCCCCTGGCTGGCTGCAGCCACAGGGAACGGGGGTTCTGAGTTGGCAGCCCCCATTCCCGAAGCATCCACAGGCAGTTACCCGAAGGGCTGACACCGGCTGCGCCTCAGCAGCCAGACAACCTCCCTCCCTCTGGTCGGGCACTGCAAGCCACACAGCCACTTGTGTCCCCTGTGTCCCTGGAGGCCGCAGCGCGTTTTGGGTTTTGGCGCGGACGGGCCCCTCTCGGTTTCCGTAGTCCATTTGCCCCCGGAGCCTGCCAGATCCCCTGACCCAGGGGCAGGCCCTGCTGAGTCCCCAAGCGCCTCCTGGGTTCCTGCCACCACCCTTGGGCTGGGATGAGGTGCCACCTTGTGCGTAGAAGCCCTGCACACAGGCAAGAAGCCCCCCAGGCCCGCGGGCGCGCCCGACCCTGGAGCCCCTTGGCTGGCTGCAGCCACAGGGAACGGGGGTTCTGAGTTGGCAGCCCCCATTCCCGAAGCATCCACGGGCAGTTCCCCGAAGGGCTGACACCGGCTGCGCCTCAGCAGCCAGACAACCTCCCTCCCTCTGGTCGGGCACTGCAAGCCACACAGCCACTTGTGTCCCCTGTGTCCCTGGAGGCTGCAGCGCGTTTTGGGTTTTGGCGCGGACGGGCCCCTCTCGGCTTCCGTGGTCCATTTGCCCCCGGAGCCTACCAGACCCCTGGCCCCAGGGGCGGGCCCTGCTGAGTCCCCAAGCGCCTCCTGGGTTCCTGCCACCACCCTTGGGCCGGGATGAGGTGCCACCTTGTGCGTAGAAGCCCTGCACACAGGCAAGAAGCCCCCCAGGCCCGCGGGCGCGCCCGACCCTGGAGCCCCCTGGCTGGCTGCAGCCACAGGGAACGGGGGTTCTGAGTTGGCAGCCCCCATTCCTGAAGCATCCACGGGCAGTTCCCCGAAGGGCTGACACCGGCTGCGCCTCAGCAGCCAGACAACCTCCCTCCCTCTGGTCGGGCACTGCAAGCCACACAGCCACTTGTGTCCCCTGTGTCCCTGGAGGCCGCAGCGCGTTTTGGGTTTTGGCGCGGACGGGCCCCTCTCGGCTTCCGTAGTCCATTTGCCCCGGAGCCTGCCAGACCCCTGGCCCCAGGGGCGGGCCCTGCTGAGTCCCCGAGCGCCTCCTGGGTTCCTGCCACCACCCTTGGGCCGGGATGAGGTGCCACCTTGTGCGTAGAAGCCCTGCACACAGGCAAGAAGCCCCCCAGGCCCGCGGGCGCGCCCGACCCTGGAGCCCCCTGGCTGGCTGCAGCCACAGGGAACGGGGGTTCTGAGTTGGCAGCCCCCATTCCCGAAGCATCCACGGGCAGTTCCCCGAAGGGCTGACACCGGCTGCGCCTCAGCAGCCAGACAACCTCCCTCCCTCTGGTCGGGCACTGCAAGCCACACAGCCACTTGTGTCCCCTGTGTCCCTGGAGGCCGCAGCGCGTTTTGGGTTTTGGCGCGGACGGGCCCCTCTCGGCTTCCGTAGTCCATTTACCCCGGAGCCTGCCAGATCCCCTGACCCAGGGGCAGGCCCTGCTGAGTCCCCAAGTGCCTCCTGGGTTCCTGCCACCACCCTTGGGCTGGGATGAGGTGCCACCTTGTGCGTAGAAGCCCTGCACACAGGCAAGAAGCCCCCCAGGCCCGCGGGCGCGCCCGACCCTGGAGCCCCCTGGCTGGCTGCAGCCACAGGGAACGGGGGTTCTGAGTTGGCAGCCCCCATTCCCGAAGCATCCACGGGCAGTTCCCCGAAGGGCTGACACCGGCTGGGCCTCAGCAGCCAGACAACCTCCCTCCCTCTGGTCGGGCACTGCAAGCCACACAGCCACTTGTGTCCCCTGTGTCCCTGGAGGCCGCAGCGCGTTTTGGGTTTTGGCGCGGACGGGCCGCTCTCGGCTTCCGTGGTCCATTTGCCCCCGGAGCCTGCCAGACCCCTGGCCCCAGGGGCGGGCCCTGCTGAGTCCCCAAGCGCCTCCTGGGTTCCTGCCACCACCCTTGGGCCGGGATGAGGTGCCACCTTGTGCGTAGAAGCCCTGCACACAGGCAAGAAGCCCCCCAGGCCCGCGGGCGCGCCCGACCCTGGAGCCCCCTGGCTGGCTGCAGCCACAGGGAACGGGGGTTCTGAGTTGGCAGCCCCCATTCCCGAAGCATCCACAGGCAGTTCCCCGAAGGGCTGACACCGGCTGCGCCTCAGCAGCCAGACAACCTCCCTCCCTCTGGTCGGGCACTGCAAGCCACACAGCCACTTGTGTCCCCTGTGTCCCTGGAGGCCGCAGCGCGTTTTGGGTTTTGGCGCGGACGGGCCCCTCTCGGTTTCCGTAGTCCATTTGCCCCCGGAGCCTGCCAGATCCCCTGACCCAGGGGCAGGCCCTGCTGAGTCCCCAAGCGCCTCCTGGGTTCCTGCCACCACCCTTGGGCTGGGATGAGGTGCCACCTTGTGCGTAGAAGCCCTGCACACAGGCAAGAAGCCCCCCAGGCCCGCGGGCGCGCCCGACCCTGGAGCCCCTTGGCTGGCTGCAGCCACAGGGAACGGGGGTTCTGAGTTGGCAGCCCCCATTCCCGAAGCATCCACGGGCAGTTCCCCGAAGGGCTGACACCGGCTGCGCCTCAGCAGCCAGACAACCTCCCTCCCTCTGGTCGGGCACTGCAAGCCACACAGCCACTTGTGTCCCCTGTGTCCCTGGAGGCTGCAGCGCGTTTTGGGTTTTGGCGCGGACGGGCCCCTCTCGGCTTCCGTGGTCCATTTGCCCCCGGAGCCTACCAGACCCCTGGCCCCAGGGGCGGGCCCTGCTGAGTCCCCAAGCGCCTCCTGGGTTCCTGCCACCACCCTTGGGCCGGGATGAGGTGCCACCTTGTGCGTAGAAGCCCTGCACACAGGCAAGAAGCCCCCCAGGCCCGCGGGCGCGCCCGACCCTGGAGCCCCCTGGCTGGCTGCAGCCACAGGGAACGGGGGTTCTGAGTTGGCAGCCCCCATTCCTGAAGCATCCACGGGCAGTTCCCCGAAGGGCTGACACCGGCTGCGCCTCAGCAGCCAGACAACCTCCCTCCCTCTGGTCGGGCACTGCAAGCCACACAGCCACTTGTGTCCCCTGTGTCCCTGGAGGCCGCAGCGCGTTTTGGGTTTTGGCGCGGACGGGCCCCTCTCGGCTTCCGTAGTCCATTTGCCCCGGAGCCTGCCAGACCCCTGGCCCCAGGGGCGGGCCCTGCTGAGTCCCGAGCGCCTCCTGGGTTCCTGCCACCACCCTTGGGCCGGGATGAGGTGCCACCTTGTGCGTAGAAGCCCTGCACACAGGCAAGAAGCCCCCCAGGCCCGCGGGCGCGCCCGACCCTGGAGCCCCCTGGCTGGCTGCAGCCACAGGGAACGGGGGTTCTGAGTTGGCAGCCCCCATTCCCGAAGCATCCACGGGCAGTTCCCCGAAGGGCTGACACCGGCTGCGCCTCAGCAGCCAGACAACCTCCCTCCCTCTGGTCGGGCACTGCAAGCCACACAGCCACTTGTGTCCCCTGTGTCCCTGGAGGCCGCAGCGCGTTTTGGGTTTTGGCGCGGACGGGCCCCTCTCGGCTTCCGTAGTCCATTTACCCCGGAGCCTGCCAGATCCCCTGACCCAGGGGCAGGCCCTGCTGAGTCCCCAAGTGCCTCCTGGGTTCCTGCCACCACCCTTGGGCTGGGATGAGGTGCCACCTTGTGCGTAGAAGCCCTGCACACAGGCAAGAAGCCCCCCAGGCCCGCGGGCGCGCCCGACCCTGGAGCCCCCTGGCTGGCTGCAGCCACAGGGAACGGGGGTTCTGAGTTGGCAGCCCCCATTCCCGAAGCATCCACGGGCAGTTCCCCGAAGGGCTGACACCGGCTGGGCCTCAGCAGCCAGACAACCTCCCTCCCTCTGGTCGGGCACTGCAAGCCACACAGCCACTTGTGTCCCCTGTGTCCCTGGAGGCTGCAGCGCGTTTTGGGTTTTGGCGCGGACGGGCCGCTCTCGGCTTCCGTGGTCCATTTGCCCCCGGAGCCTGCCAGACCCCTGGCCCCAGGGGCGGGCCCTGCTGAGTCCCCAAGCGCCTCCTGGGTTCCTGCCACCACCCTTGGGCCGGGATGAGGTGCCACCTTGTGCGTAGAAGCCCTGCACACAGGCAAGAAGCCCCCCAGGCCCGCGGGCGCGCCCGACCCTGGAGCCCCCTGGCTGGCTGCAGCCACAGGGAACGGGGGTTCTGAGTTGGCAGCCCCCATTCCTGAAGCATCCACGGGCAGTTCCCCGAAGGGCTGACACCGGCTGCGCCTCAGCAGCCAGACAACCTCCCTCCCTCTGGTCGGGCACTGCAAGCCACACAGCCACTTGTGTCCCCTGTGTCCCTGGAGGCCGCAGCGCGTTTTGGGTTTTGGCGTGGACGGGCCCCTCTCGGCTTCCGTAGTCCATTTGCCCCGGAGCCTGCCAGACCCCTGGCCCCAGGGGCGGGCCCTGCTGAGTCCCCGAGCGCCTCCTGAGTTTCGGCCACCACCCTTGGGCCGGGATGAGGTGCCACCTTGTGCGTAGAAGCCCTGCACACAGGCAAGAAGCCCCCCAGGCCCGCGGGCGCGCCCGACCCTGGAGCCCCCTGGCTGGCTGCAGCCACAGGGAACGGGGGTTCTGAGTTGGCAGCCCTAATTCCCGAAGCATCCACGGGCAGTTCCCCGAAGGGCTGACACTGGCTGCGCCTCAGCAGCCAGACAACCTCCCTCCCTCTGGTCGGGCACTGCAAGCCACACAGCCACTTGTGTCCCCTGTGTCCCTGGAGGCTGCAGCGCGTTTTGGGTTTTGGCGCGGACGGGCCCCTCTCGGCTTCCGTGGTCCATTTGCCCCCGGAGCCTACCAGACCCCTGGCCCCAGGGGCAGGCCCTGCTGAGTCCCCAAGCGCCTCCTGGGTTCCTGCCACCACCCTTGGGCCGGGATGTGGTGCCACCTTGTGCCTAGAAGCCCTGCACACAGGCAAGAAGCCCCCCAGGCCCGCGGGCGTGCCCGACCCTGGAGCCCCCTGGCTGGCTGCAGCCACAGGGAACGGGGGTTCTGAGTTGGCAGCCCCCATTCCTGAAGCATCCACGGGCAGTTCCCCGAAGGGCTGACACCGGCTGCGCCTCAGCAGCCAGACAACCTCCCTCCCTCTGGTCGGGCACTGCAAGCCACACAGCCACTTGTGTCCCCTGTGTCCCTGGAGGCCGCAGCGCGTTTTGGGTTTTGGCGCGGACGGTCCCCTCTCGGCTTCCGTAGTCCATTTGCCCCGGAGCCTGCCAGACCCCTGGCCCCAGGGGCGGGGCCTGGTGAGTCCCCGAGCGCCTCCTGAGTTTCTGCCACCACCCTTGGGCCGGGATGCGGTGCCACCTTGTGCGTAGAAGCCCTGCACACAGGCAAGAAGCCCCCCAGGCCCGCGGGCGCGCCCGACCCTGGAGCCCCCTGGCTGGCTGCAGCCACAGGGAACGGGGGTTCTGAGTTGGCAGCCCCCATTCCCGAAGCATCCACGGGCAGTTCCCCGAAGGGCTGACACCGGCTGCGCCTCAGCAGCCAGACAACCTCCCTCCCTCTGGTCGGGCACTGCAAGCCACACAGCCACTTGTGTCCCCTGTGTCCCTGGAGGCCGCAGCGCGTTTTGGGTTTTGGCGCGGACGGGCCCCTCTCGGCTTCCGTAGTCCATTTGCCCCGGAGCCTGCCAGACCCCTGGCCCCAGGGGCGGGCCCTGCTGAGTCCCCGAGCGCCTCCTGGGTTCCTGCCACCACCCTTGGGCCGGGATGAGGTGCCACCTTGTGCGTAGAAGCCCTGCACACAGGCAAGAAGCCCCCCAGGCCCGCGGGCGCGCCCGACCCTGGAGCCCCCTGGCTGGCTGCAGCCACAGGGAACGGGGGTTCTGAGTTGGCAGCCCCCATTCCCGAAGCATCCACGGGCAGTTCCCCGAAGGGCTGACACCGGCTGCGCCTCAGCAGCCAGACAACCTCCCTCCCTCTGGTCGGGCACTGCAAGCCACACAGCCACTTGTGTCCCCTGTGTCCCTGGAGGCCGCAGCGCGTTTTGGGTTTTGGCGCGGACGGGCCCTTCTCGGCTTCCGTGGTCCATTTGCCCCCGGAGCCTACCAGACCCCTGGCCCCAGGGGCGGGCCCTGCTGAGTCCCCAAGCGCCTCCTGGGTTCCTGCCACCACCCTTGGGCCGGGATGTGGTGCCACCTTGTGCCTAGAAGCCCTGCACACAGGCAAGAAGCCCCCCAGGCCCGCGGGCGCGCCCGACCCTGGAGCCCCCTGGCTGGCTGCAGCCACAGGGAACGGGGGTTCTGAGTTGGCAGCCCCCATTCCTGAAGCATCCACGGGCAGTTCCATGAAGGGCTGACACCGGCTGCGCCTCAGCAGCCAGACAACCTCCCTCCCTCTGGTCGGGCACTGCAAGCCACACAGCCACTTGTGTCCCCTGTGTCCCTGGAGGCCGCAGCGCGTTTTGGGTTTTGGCGCGGACGGGCCCCTCTCGGCTTCCGTAGTCCATTTGCCCCGGAGCCTGCCAGACCCCTGGCCCCAGGGGCGGGGCCTGGTGAGTCCCCGAGCGCCTCCTGAGTTTCTGCCACCACCCTTGGGCCGGGATGCGGTGCCACCTTGTGCGTAGAAGCCCTGCACACAGGCAAGAAGCCCCCCAGGCCCGCGGGCGCGCCCGACCCTGGAGCCCCCTGGCTGGCTGCAGCCACAGGGAACGGGGGTTCTGAGTTGGCAGCCCCCATTCCCGAAGCATCCACGGGCAGTTCCCCGAAGGGCTGACACCGGCTGCGCCTCAGCAGCCAGACAACCTCCCTCCCTCTGGTCGGGCACTGCAAGCCACACAGCCACTCGTGTCCCCTGTGTCCCTGGAGGCCGCAGCGCGTTTTGGGTTTTGGCGCGGACGGGCCCCTCTCGGCTTCCGTAGTCCATTTGCCCCCGGAGCCTGCCAGATCCCCTGACCCAGGGGCAGGCCCTGCTGAGTCCCCAAGCGCCTCCTGGGTTCCTGCCACCACCCTTGGGCTGGGATGAGGTGCCACCTTGTGCGTAGAAGCCCTGCACACAGGCAAGAAGCCCCCCAGGCCCGCGGGCGCGCCCGACCCTGGAGCCCCCTGGCTGGCTGCTGCCACAGGGAACGGGGGTTCTGAGTTGGCAGCCCCCATTCCCGAAGCATCCACGGGCAGTTCCCCGAAGGGCTGACACCGGCTGCGCCTCAGCAGCCAGACAACCTCCCTCCCTCTGGTCGGGCACTGCAAGCCACACAGCCACTTGTGTCCCCTGTGTCCCTGGAGGCCGCAGCGCGTTTTGGGTTTTGGCGCGGACGGGCCCCTCTCGGCTTCCGTAGTCCATTTGCCCCCGGAGCCTGCCAGATCCCCTGACCCAGGGGCAGGCCCTGCTGAGTCCCCAAGCGCCTCCTGGGTTCCTGCCACCACCCTTGGGCTGGGATGAGGTGCCACCTTGTGCGTAGAAGCCCTGCACACAGGCAAGAAGCCCCCCAGGCCCGCGGGCGCGCCCGACCCTGGAGCCCCCTGGCTGGCTGCAGCCACAGGGAACGGGGGTTCTGAGTTGGCAGCCCCCATTCCCGAAGCATCCACGGGCAGTTCCCCGAAGGGCTGACACCGGCTTCGCCTCAGCAGCCAGACAACCTCCCTCCCTCTGGTCGGGCACTGCAAGCCACACAGCCACTTGTGTCCCCTGTGTCCCTGGAGGCTGCAGCGCGTTTTGGGTTTTGGCGCGGACGGGCCGCTCTCGGCTTCCGTGGTCCATTTGCCCCCGGAGCCTGCCAGACCCCTGGCCCCAGGGGCGGGCCCTGCTGAGTCCCCAAGCGCCTCCTGGGTTCCTGCCACCACCCTTGGGCCGGGATGAGGTGCCACCTTGTGCGTAGAAGCCCTGCACACAGGCAAGAAGCCCCCCAGGCCCGCGGGCGCGCCCGACCCTGGAGCCCCCTGGCTGGCTGCAGCCACAGGGAACGGGGGTTCTGAGTTGGCAGCCCCCATTCCTGAAGCATCCACGGGCAGTTCCCCGAAGGGCTGACACCGGCTGCGCCTCAGCAGCCAGACAACCTCCCTCCCTCTGGTCGGGCACTGCAAGCCACACAGCCACTTGTGTCCCCTGTGTCCCTGGAGGCCGCAGCGCGTTTTGGGTTTTGGCGTGGACGGGCCCCTCTCGGCTTCCGTAGTCCATTTGCCCCGGAGCCTGCCAGACCCCTGGCCCCAGGGGCGGGCCCTGCTGAGTCCCCGAGCGCCTCCTGAGTTTCTGCCACCACCCTTGGGCCGGGATGAGGTGCCACCTTGTGCGTAGAAGCCCTGCACACAGGCAAGAAGCCCCCCAGGCCCGCGGGCGCGCCCGACCCTGGAGCCCCCTGGCTGGCTGCAGCCACAGGGAACGGGGGTTCTGAGTTGGCAGCCCCCATTCCCGAAGCATCCACGGGCAGTTCCCCGAAGGGCTGACACTGGCTGCGCCTCAGCAGCCAGACAACCTCCCTCCCTCTGGTCGGGCACTGCAAGCGACACAGCCATTGTGTCCCCTGTGTACCTGGAGGCCGCAGCGCGTTTTGGGTTTTGGCGCGGACGGGCCCCTCTCGGCTTCCGTAGTCCATTTGCCCCCGGAGCCTGCCAGACCCCTGGTCCCAGGGGCGGGCCCTGCTGAGTCCCCAAGCGCCTCCTGGGTTCCTGCCACCACCCTTGGGCCGGGATGAGGTGCCACCTTGTGCGTAGAAGCCCTGCACACAGGCAAGAAGCCCCCAGGCCCGCGGGCGCGCCCGACCCTGGAGACCCCTGGCTGGCTGCAGCCACAGGGAACGGGGGTTCTGAGTTGGCAGCCCCCATTCCCGAAGCATCCACGGGCAGTTCCCCGAAGGGCTGACACCGGCTGCGCCTCAGCAGCCAGACAACCTCCCTCCCTCTGGTCGGGCACTGCAAGCCACACAGCCACTTGTGTCCCCTGTGTCCCTGGAGGCCGCAGCGCGTTTTGGGTTTTGGCGCGGACGGGCCCCTCTCGGCTTCCGTAGTCCATTTGCCCCGGAGCCTGCCAGACCCCTGGCCCCAGGGGCAGGCCCTGCTGAGTCCCCGAGCGCCTCCTGGGTTCCTGCCACCACCCTTGGGCCGGGATGAGGTGCCACCTTGTGCGTAGAAGCCCTGCACACAGGCAAGAAGCCCCCCAGGCCCGCGGGCGCGCCCGACCCTGGAGCCCCCTGGCTGGCTGCAGCCACAGGGAACGGGGGTTCTGAGTTGGCAGCCCCCATTCCCGAAGCATCCACGGGCAGTTCCCCGAAGGGCTGACACTGGCTGCGCCTCAGCAGCCAGACAACCTCCCTCCCTCTGGTCGGGCACTGCAAGCCACACAGCCACTTGTGTCCCCTGTGTCCCTGGAGGCCGCAGCGCGTTTTGGGTTTTGGCGCGGACGGGCCCCTCTCGGCTTCCGTAGTCCATTTGCCCCCGGAGCCTGCCAGTTCCCCTGACCCAGGGGCAGGCCCTGCTGAGTCCCCAAGCGGCTCCTGGGTTCCTGCCACCACCCTTGGGCTGGGATGAGGTGCCACCTTGTGCGTAGAAGCCCTGCACACAGGCAAGAAGCCCCCCAGGCCCGCGGGCGCGCCTGACCCTGGAGCCCCCTGGCTGGCTGCAGCCACAGGGAACGGGGGTTCTGTGTTGGCAGCCCCCATTCCCGAAGCATCCACGGGCAGTTCCCCGAAGGGCTGACACCGGCTGCGCCTCAGCAGCCAGACAACCTCCCTCCCTCTGGTCGGGCACTGCAAGCCACACAGCCACTTGTGTCCCCTGTGTCCCTGGAGGCCGCAGCGCGTTTTGGGTTTTGGCGCGGACGGGCCCCTCTCGGCTTCCGTGGTCCATTTGCCCCCGGAGCCTGCCAGATCCCCTGACCCAGGGGCAGGACCTGCTGAGTCCCCAAGCGCCTCCTGGGTTCCTGCCACCACCCTTGGGCTGGGATGAGGTGCCACCTTGTGCGTAGAAGCCCTGCACACAGGCAAGAAGCCCCCCAGGCCCGCGGGTGCGCCCGACCCTGGAGCCCCCTGGCTGGCTGCAGCCACAGGGAACGGGGGTTCTGAGTTGGCAGCCCCCATTCCCGAAGCATCCACGGGCAGTTCCCCGAAGGGCTGACACCGGCTGCGCCTCAGCAGCCAGACAACCTCCCTCCCTCTGGTCGGGCACTGCAAGCCACACAGCCACTTGTGTCCCCTGTGTCCCTCGCTGGAGGCCGCAGCGCGTTTTGGGTTTTGCGCGGACGGGCCGCTCTCGGCTTCCGTGGTCCATTTGCCCCCGGAGCCTGCCAGACCCCTGGCCCCAGGGGCGGGCCCTGCTGAGTCCCCAAGCGCCTCCTGGGTTCCTGCCACCACCCTTTGGCCGGGATGAGGTGCCACCTTGTGCGTAGAAGCCCTGCACACAGGCAAGAAGCCCCCCAGGCCCACGGGCGCGCCCGACCCTGGAGCCCCCTGGCTGGCTGCAGCCACAGGGAACGGGGGTTCTGAGTTGGCAGCCCCCATTCCTGAAGCATCCACGGGCAGTTCCCCGAAGGGCTGACACCGGCTGCGCCTCAGCAGCCAGACAACCTCCCTCCCTCTGGTCGGGCACTGCAAGCCACACAGCCACTTGTGTCCCCTGTGTCCCTGGAGGCCGCAGCGCGTTTTGGGTTTTGGCGTGGACGGGCCCCTCTCGGCTTCCGTAGTCCATTTGCCCCGGAGCCTGCCAGACCCCTGGCCCCAGGGGCGGGCCCTGCTGAGTCCCCGAGCGCCTCCTGAGTTTCTGCCACCACGCTTGGGCCGGGATGAGGTGCCACCTTGTGCGTAGAAGCCCTGCACACAGGCAAGAAGCCCCCCAGGCCTGCGGGCGCGCCCGACCCTGGAGCCCCCTGGCTGGCTGCAGCCACAGGGAACGGGGGTTCTGAGTTGGCAGCCCCCATTCCCGAAGCATCCACGGGCAGTTCCCTGAAGGGCTGACACTGGCTGCGCCTCAGCAGCCAGACAACCTCCCTCCCTCTGGTCGGGCACTGCAAGCCACACAGCCACTTGTGTCCCCTGTGTCCCTGGGGGCTGCAGCGCATTTTGGGTTTTGGCGCGGACGGGCCCCTCTCGGCTTCCGTAGTCCATTTGCCCCCGGAGCCTGCCAGACCCCTGGTCCCAGGTGCGGGCCCTGCTGAGTCCCCAAGCGCCTCCTGGGGTTCCTGCCACCACCCTTGGGCCGGGATGAGGTGCCACCTTGTGCGTAGAAGCCCTGCACACAGGCAAGAAGCCCCCAGGCCCGCGGGCGCGCCCGACCCTGGAGACCCCTGGCTGGCTGCAGCCACAGGGAACGGGGGTTCTGAGTTGGCAGCCCCCATTCCCGAAGCATCCACGGGCAGTTCCCCGAAGGGCTGACACCGGCTGCGCCTCAGCAGCCAGACAACCTCCCTCCCTCTGGTCGGGCACTGCAGGCCACACAGCCACTTGTGTCCCCTGTGTCCCTGGAGGCCGCAGCGCGTTTTGGGTTTTGGCGCGGACGGGCCCCTCTCGGCTTCCGTAGTCCATTTGCCCCGGAGCCTGCCAGACCCCTGGTCCCAGGGGCGGGCCCTGCTGAGTCCCCGAGCGCCTCCTGGGTTCCTGCCACCACCCTTGGGCCGGGATGAGGTGCCACCTTGTGCGTAGAAGCCCTGCACACAGGCAAGAAGCCCCCCAGGCCCGCGGGCGCGCCCGACCTGGAGCCCCCTGGCTGGCTGCAGCCACAGGGAACGGGGGTTCTGAGTTGGCAGCCCCCATTCCCGAAGCATCCACGGGCAGTTCCCCGAAGGGCTGACACCGGCTGCGCCTCAGCAGCCAGACAACCTCCCTCCCTCTGGTCGGGCACTGCAAGCCACACAGCCACTTGTGTCCCCTGTGTCCCTGGAGGCTGCAGCGCGTTTTGGGTTTTGGCGCGGACGGGCCGCTCTCGGCTTCCGTGGTCCATTTGCCCCCGGAGCCTGCCAGACCCCTGGCCCCAGGGGCGGGCCCTGCTGAGTCCCCAAGCGCCTCCTGGGTTCCTGCCACCAACCTTGGGCCGGGATGAGGTGCCACCTTGTGCGTAGAAGCCCTGCACACAGGCAAGAAGCCCCCAGGCCCGCGGGGCGCGCCCGACCCTGGAGCCCCCTGGCTGGCTGCAGCCACAGGGAACGGGGGTTCTGAGTTGGCAGCCCCCATTTCCGAAGCATCCACGGGCAGTTCCCCGAAGGGCTGACACCGGCTGCGCCTCAGCAGCCAGACAACCTCCCTCCCTCTGGTCGGGCACTGCAAGCCACACAGCCACTTGTGTCCCCTGTGTCCCTGGAGTCCGCAGCGCGTTTTGGGTTTTGGCGCGGACGGGCCCCTCTCGGCTTCCGTATTCCATTTGCCCCCGGAGCCTGCCAGACCCTGGCCACAGGGGCGGGCCCTGCTGAGTCCCCAAGCGCCTCCTGGGTTCCTGCCACCACCCTTGGGCCGGGATGAGGTGCCACCTTGGGCGTTGAAGCCCTGCACACAGGCAAGAAGCCCCACAGGCCTGCGGGCGCGCCCGACCCTGGAGCCCCCTGGCTGGCTGCAGCCACAGGGAACGGGGGTTCTGAGTTGGCAGCCCCCATTCCCGAAGCATCCACGGGCAGTTCCCCGAAGGGCTGACACCGGCTGCGCCTCAGCAGCCAGACAACCTCCCTCCCTCTGGTCGGGCACTGCAAGCCACACAGCCACTTGTGTCCCCTGTGTCCCTGGAGGCCGCAGCGCGTTTTGGGTTTTGGCGCGGACGGGCCCCTCTCGGCTTCCGTAGTCCATTTGCCCCCGGAGCCTGCCAGACCCCTGGCCCCAGGGGCGGGCCCTGCTGAGTCCCCAAGCGCCTCCTGGGTTCCTGCCACCACCCTTGGGCCGGGATGAGGTGCCACCTTGTGCGTAGAAGCCCTGCACACAGGCAAGAAGCCCCCAGGCCCACGGGCGCGCCCGACCCTGGAGCCCCCTGGCTGGCTGCAGCCACAGGGAACGGGGGTTCTGAGTTGGCAGCCCCCATTCCCGAAGCATCCACGGGCAGTTCCCCGAAGGGCTGACACCGGCTGCGCCTCAGCAGCCAGACAACCTCCCTCCCTCTGGTCGGGCACTGCAAGCCACACAGCCACTTGTGTCCCCTGTGTCCCTGGAGGCCGCAGCGCGTTTTGGGTTTTGGCGCGGACGGGCCCCTCTCGGCTTCCGTAGTCCATTTGCCCCGGAGCCTGCCAGACCCCTGGCCCCAGGGGCGGGCCCTGCTGAGTCCCCAAGCGCCTCCTGGGTTCCTGCCACCACCCTTGGGCCGGGATGAGGTGCCACCTTGTGCGTAGAAGCCCTGCACACAGGCAAGAAGCCCCCAGGCCCACGGGCGCGCCCGACCCTGGAGCCCCCTGGCTGGCTGCAGCCACAGGGAACGGGGGTTCTGAGTTGGCAGCCCCCATTCCCGAAGCATCCACGGGCAGTTCCCCGAAGGGCTGACACCGGCTGCGCCTCAGCAGCCAGACAACCTCCCTCCCTCTGCTCGGGCACTGCAAGCCACACAGCCACTTGTGTCCCCTGTGTCCCTGGAGGCCGCAGCGCGTTTTGGGTTTTGGCGCGGACGGGCCCCTCTCGGCTTCCGTAGTCCATTTGCCCCCGGAGGCCTGCCAGACCCCTGGCCCCAGGGGCGGGCCCTGCTGAGTCCCCGAGCGCCTCCTGGGTTCCTGCCACCACCCTTGGGCCGGGATGAGGTGCCACCTTGGGCGTAGAAGCCCTGCACACAGGCAAGAAGCCCCCCAGGCCTGCGGGCGCGCCCGACCCTGGAGCCCCCTGGCTGGCTGCAGCCACAGGGAACGGGGGTTCTGAGTTGGCAGCCCCCATTCCCGAAGCATCCACGGGCAGTTCCCCGAAGGGCTGACACCGGCTGCGCCTCAGCAGCCAGACAACCTCCCTCCCTCTGGTCGGGCACTGCAAGCCACACAGCCACTTGTGTCCCCTGTGTCCCTGGAGGCCGCAGCGCATTTTGGGTTTTGGCGCGGACGGGCCCCTCTCGGCTTCCGTAGTCCATTTGCCCCGGAGCCTGCCAGACCCCTGGCCCCAGGGGCGGGCCCTGCTGAGTCCCCGAGCGCCTCCTGGGTTCCTGCCACCACCCTTGGGCCGGGATGAGGTGCCACCTTGTGCGTAGAAGCCCTGCACACAGGCAAGAAGCCCCCCAGGCCCGCGGCGCGCCCGACCCTGGAGCCCCCTGGCTGGCTGCAGCCACAGGGAACGGGGGTTCTGAGTTGGCAGCCCCCATTCCCGAAGCATCCACGGGCAGTTCCCCGAAGGGCTGACACCGGCTGCGCCTCAGCAGCCAGACAACCTCCCTCCCTCTGGTCGGGCACTGCAAGCCACACAGGCCACTTGTGTCCCCTGTGTCCCTGGAGGCCGCAGCGCGTTTTGGGTTTTGGCGCGGACGGGCCCCTCTCGGCTTCCGTAGTCCATTTGCCCCCGGAGCCTGCCAGACCCCTGGTCCCAGGGACGGGCCCTGCTGAGTCCCCAAGCGCCTCCTGGGTTCCTGCCACCACCCTTGGGCCGGGATGAGGTGCCACCTTGTGCGTAGAAGCCCTGCACACAGGCAAGAAGCCCCCAGGCCCGCGGGCGCGCCCGACCCTGGAGACCCCTGGCTGGCTGCAGCCACAGGGAACGGGGGTTCTGAGTTTGGCAGCCCCCATTCCCGAAGCATCCACGGGCAGTTCCCGAAGGGCTGACACCGGCTGCGCCTCAGCAGCCAGACAACCTCCCTCCCTCTGGTCGGGCACTGCAAGCCACACAGCCACTTGTGTCCCCTGTGTCCCTGGAGGCCGCAGCGCGTTTTGGGTTTTGGCGCGGACGGGCCCCTCTCGGCTTCCGTATTCCATTTGCCCCCGGAGCCTGCCAGACCCCTGGCCCCAGGGGCGGGCCCTGCTGAGTCCCCAAGCGCCTCCTGGGTTCCTGCCACCACCCTTGGGCCGGGATGAGGTGCCACCTTGTGCGTAGAAGCCCTGCACACAGGCAAGAAGCCCCCCAGGCCCGCGGGCGCGCCCGACCCTGGAGACCCCTGGCTGGCTGCAGCCACAGGGAACGGGGGTTCTGAGTTGGCAGCCCCCATTCCCGAAGCATCCACGGGCAGTTCCCCGAAGGGCTGACACCGGCTGCGCCTCAGCAGCCAGACAACCTCCCTCCCTCTGGTCGGGCACTGCAAGCCACACAGCCACTTGTGTCCCCTGTGTCCCTGGAGGCCGCAGCGCGTTTTGGGTTTTGGCGCGGACGGGCCCCTCTCGGCTTCCGTATTCCATTTGCCCCGGAGCCTGCCAGACCCCTGGCCCCAGGGGCGGGCCCTGCTGAGTCCCCAAGCGCCTCCTGGGTTCCTGCCACCACCCTTGGGCCGGGATGAGGGTGCCACCTTGTGCGTAGAAGCCCTGCACACAGGCAAGAAGCCCCCCAGGCCCGCGGGCGCGCCCGACCCTGGAGACCCCTGGCTGGCTGCAGCCACAGGGAACGGGGGTTCTGAGTTGGCAGCCCCCATTCCCGAAGCATCCACGGGCAGTTCCCCGAAGGGCTGACACCGGCTGCGCCTCAGCAGCCAGACAACCTCCCTCCCTCTGGTCGGGCACTGCAGGCCACACAGCCACTTGTGTCCCCTGTGTCCCTGGAGGCCGCAGCGCGTTTTGGGTTTTGGCGCGGACGGGCCCCTCTCGGCTTCCGTAGTCCATTTGCCCCGGAGCCTGCCAGGCCCCTGGTCCCAGGGGCGGGCCCTGCTGAGTCCCCGAGCGCCTCCTGGGTTCCTGCCACCACCCTTGGGCCGGGATGAGGTGCCACCTTGTGCGTAGAAGCCCTGCACACAGGCAAGAAGCCCCCCAGGCCTGCGGGCGCACCCGACCCTGGAGCCCCCTGGCTGGCTGCAGCCACAGGGAACGGGGGTTCTGAGTTGGCAGCCCCCATTCCCGAAGCATCCACGGGCAGTTCCCCGAAGGGCTGACACCGGCTGGGCCTCAGCAGCCAGACAACCTCCCTCCCTCTGGTCGGGCACTGCAAGCCACACAGCCACTTGTGTCCCCTGTGTCCCTGGAGGCCGCAGCGCGTTTTGGGTTTTGGCGCGGACGGGCCCCTCTCGGCTTCCGTAGTCCATTTGCCCCGGAGCCTGTCAGACCCCTGGCCCCAGGGGCGGGCCCTGCTGAGTTCCCGAGCGCCTCCTGGGTTCCTGCCACCACCCTTGGGCCGGGATGAGGTGCCACCTTGTGCGTAGAAGCCCTGCACACAGGCAAGAAGCCCCCCAGGCCCGCGGGCGCGCCCGACCCTGGAGCCCCCTGGCTGGCTGCAGCCACAGGGAACGGGGGTTCTGAGTTGGCAGCCCCCATTTCCGAAGCATCCACGGGCAGTTCCCCGAAGGGCTGACACCGGCTGCGCCTCAGCAGCCAGACAACCTCCCTCCCTCTGGTCGGGCACTGCAAGCCACACAGCCACTTGTGTCCCCTGTGTCCCAGGAGGCCGCAGCGCGTTTCGGGTTTTGGCGCGGACGGGCCCCTCTCGGCTTCCGTATTCCATTTGCCTCCGGAGCCTGCCAGACCCCTGGCCCCAGGGGCGGGCCCTGCTGAGTCCCCAAGCGCCTCCTGGGTTCCTGCCACCACACTTGGGCCGGGATGAGGTGCCACCTTGTGCGTAGAAGCCCTGCACACAGGCAAGAAGCCCCCCAGGCCCGCGGGCGCGCCCGACCCTGGAGACCCCTGGCTGGCTGCAGCCACAGGGAACGGGGGTTCTGAGTTGGCAGCCCCCATTCCCGAAGCATCCACGGGCAGTTCCCCGAAGGGCTGACACCGGCTGCGCCTCAGCAGCCAGACAACCTCCCTCCCTCTGGTCGGGCACTGCAGGCCACACAGCCACTTGTGTCCCCTGTGTCCCTGGAGGCCGCAGCGCGTTTTGGGTTTTGGCGCGGACGGGCCCCTCTCGGCTTCCGTAGTCCATTTGCCCCGGAGCCTGCCAGACCCCTGGTCCCAGGGGCGGGCCCTGCTGAGTCCCCGAGCGCCTCCTGGGTTCCTGCCACCACCCTTGGGCCGGGATGAGGTGCCACCTTGTGCGTAGAAGCCCTGCACACAGGCAAGAAGCCCCCCAGGCCTGCGGGCGCACCCGACCCTGGAGCCCCCTGGCTGGCTGCAGCCACAGGGAACGGGGGTTCTGAGTTGGCAGCCCCCATTCCCGAAGCATCCACGGGCAGTTCCCCGAAGGGCTGACACCGGCTGCGCCTCAGCAGCCAGACAACCTCCCTCCCTCTGGTCGGGCACTGCAAGCCACACAGCCACTTGTGTCCCCTGTGTCCCTGGAGGCCGCAGCGCGTTTTGGGTTTTGGCGCGGACGGGCCCCTCTCGGCTTCCGTAGTCCATTTGCCCCGGAGCCTGTCAGACCCCTGGCCCCAGGGGCGGGCCCTGCTGAGTTCCCGAGCGCCTCCTGGGTTCCTGCCACCACCCTTGGGCCGGGATGAGGTGCCACCTTGTGCGTAGAAGCCCTGCACACAGGCAAGAAGCCCCCCAGGCCCGCGGGCGCGCCCGACCCTGGAGCCCCCTGGCTGGCTGCAGCCACAGGGAACGGGGGTTCTGAGTTGGCAGCCCCCATTTCCGAAGCATCCACGGGCAGTTCCCCGAAGGGCTGACACCGGCTGCGCCTCAGCAGCCAGACAACCTCCCTCCCTCTGGTCGGGCACTGCAAGCCACACAGCCACTTGTGTCCCCTGTGTCCCTGGAGGCCGCAGCGCGTTTTGGGTTTTGGCGCGGACGGGCCCCTCTCGGCTTCCGTAGTCCATTTGCCCCCGGAGCCTGCCAGACCCCTGGCCCCAGGGGCGGGCCCTGCTGAGTCCCCGAGCGCCTCCTGGGTTCCTGCCACCACCCTTGGGCCGGGATGAGGTGCCACCTTGTGCGTAGAAGCCCTGCACACAGGCAAGAAGCCCCCCAGGCCTGCGGGCGCGCCCGACCCTGGAGCCCCCTGGCTGGCTGCAGCCACAGGGAACGGGGGTTCTGAGTTGGCAGCCCCCATTCCCGAAGCATCCACGGGCAGTTCCCCGAAGGGCTGACACCGGCTGCGCCTCAGCAGCCAGACAACCTCCCTCCCTCTGGTCGGGCACTGCAAGCCACACAGCCACTTGTGTCCCCTGTGTCCCTGGAGGCTGCAGCGCGTTTTGGGTTTTGGCGCGGACGGGCCCCTCTCGGCTTCCGTAGTCCATTTGCCCCGGAGCCTGTCAGACCCCTGGCCCCAGGGGCGGGCCCTGCTGAGTTCCCGAGCGCCTCCTGGGTTCCTGCCACCACCCTTGGGCCGGGATGAGGTGCCACCTTGTGCGTAGAAGCCCTGCACACAGGCAAGAAGCCCCCCAGGCCCGCGGGCGCGCCCGACCCTGGAGACCCCTGGCTGGCTGCAGCCACAGGGAACGGGGGTTCTGAGTTGGCAGCCCCCATTCCCGAAGCATCCACGGGCAGTTCCCCGAAGGGCTGACACCGGCTGCGCCTCAGCAGCCAGACAACCTCCCTCCCTCTGGTCGGGCACTGCAGGCCACACAGCCACTTGTGTCCCCTGTGTCCCTGGAGGCCGCAGCGCGTTTTGGGTTTTGGCGCGGACGGCCCCTCTCGGCTTCCGTAGTCCATTTGCCCCGGAGCCTGCCAGACCCCTGGCCCCAGGGGCGGGCCCTGCTGAGTCCCCGAGCGCCTCCTGGGTTCCTGCCACCACCCTTGGGCCGGGATGAGGTGCCACCTTGTGCGTAGAAGCCCTGCACACAGGCAAGAAGCCCCCCAGGCCCGCGGGCGCGCCCGACCCTGGAGCCCCCTGGCTGGCTGCAGCCACAGGGAACGGGGGTTCTGAGTTGGCAGCCCCCATTCCCGAAGCATCCACGGGCAGTTCCCCAAAGGGCTGACACCGGCTGCGCCTCAGCAGCCAGACAACCTCCCTCCCTCTGGTCGGGCACTGCAAGCCACACAGCCACTTGTGTCCCCTGTGTCCCTGGAGGCTGCAGCGCGTTTTGGGTTTTGGCGCGGACGGGCCCCTCTCGGCTTCCGTAGTCCATTTGCCCCGGAGCCTGCCAGAACCCTGGCCACAGGGGCGGGCCCTGCTGAGTCCCCGAGCGCCTCCTGGGTTCCTGCCACCACCCTTGGGCCGGGATGAGGTGCCACCTTGTGCGTAGAAGCCCTGCACACAGGCAAGAAGCCCCCCAGGCCCGCGGGCGCGCCCGACCCTGGAGCCCCCTGGCTGGCTGCAGCCACAGGGAACGGGGGTTCTGAGTTGGCAGCCCCCATTCCCGAAGCATCCACGGGCAGTTCCCCGAAGGGCTGACACCGGCTGCACCTCAGCAGCCAGACAACCTCCCTCCCTCTGGTCGGGCACTGCAAGCCACACAGCCACTTGTGTCCCCTGTGTCCCTGGAGGCCGCAGCGCGTTTTGGGTTTTGGCGCGGACGGGCCCCTCTCGGCTTCCGTAGTCCATTTGCCCCGGAGCCTGTCAGACCCCTGGCCCCAGGGGCGGGCCCTGCTGAGTCCCCGAGCGCCTCCTGGGTTCCTGCCACCACCCTTGGGCCGGGATGAGGTGCCACCTTGTGCGTAGAAGCCCTGCACACAGGCAAGAAGCCCCCCAGGCCTGCGGGCGCGCCCGACCCTGGAGCCCCCTGGCTGGCTGCAGCCACAGGGAACGGGGGTTCTGAGTTGGCAGCCCCCATTCCCGAAGCATCCACGGGCAGTTCCCCGAAGGGCCGACACCGGCTGCGCCTCAGCAGCCAGACAACCTCCCTCCCTCTGGTCGGGCACTGCAAGCCACACAGCCACTTGTGTCCCCTGTGTCCCTGGAGGCCGCAGCGCGTTTTGGGTTTTGGCGCGGACGGGCCCCTCTCGGCTTCCGTAGTCCATTTGCCCCCGGAGCCTGCCAGACCCCTGGCCCCAGGGGCAGGCCCTGCTGAGTCCCTGAGCGCCTCCTGGGTTCCTGCCACCACCCTTGGGCCGGGATGAGGTGCCACCTTGTGCGTAGAAGCCCTGCACACAGGCAAGAAGCCCCCCAGGCCCGCGGGCGTGCCCGACCCTGGAGCCCCCTGGCCGGCTGCAGCCACAGGGAACGGGGGTTCTGAGTTGGCAGCCCCCATTCCCGAAGCATCCACGGGCAGTTCCCCGAAGGGCTGACACCGGCTGCGCCTCAGCAGCCAGACAACCTCCCTCCCTCTGGTCGGGCACTGCAAGCCACACAGCCACTTGTGTCCCCTGTGTCCCTGGAGGCCGCAGCGCGTTTTGGGTTTTGGCGCGGACGGGCCCCTCTCGGCTTCCGTAGTCCATTTGCCCACAGAGCCTACCAGAACCCTGGCCCCAGGGGCGGGCCTTGCTGAATCCCCGAGCACCTCCTGAGTTCCTGCCACCACCCTTGGGCCGGGATGAGGTGCCACCTTGTGCGTAGAAGCCCTGCACAAAGGCAAGAAGCCCCCCAGGCCCGCGGGTGCGCCCGACCCTGGAGCCCCCTGGCTGGCTGCAGCCACAGGGAACGAGGGTTCTGAGTTGGCAGCCCCCATTCCGAAGCATCCACGGGCAGTTCCCCGAAGGGCTGACACCGGCTGCGCCTCAGCAGCCAGACAACCTCCCTCCCTCTGGTCGGGCACTGCAAGCCACACAGCCACTTGTGTCCCCTGTGTCCCTGGAGGCCGCAGCGCGTTTTGGGTTTTGGCGCTGACGGGCCCCTCTCGGCTTCCGTAGTCCATTTGCCCCCGAGGCTGCCAGACCCCTGGCCCCAGGGGCGGGCCCTGCTGAGTTCCCGAGTGCCTCCTGAGTTCCTGCCACCACCATGGGCCGGGATGAGGTGCCACCTTGTGCGTAGAAGCCCTGCGCACAGGCAAGAAGCCCCCTAGGCCCGCGGGCGCGCCCGACCCTGGAGCCCCTTGGCTGGCTGCAGCCACAGGGAACGGGGGTTCTGAGTTGGCAGCCCCCATTCCCGAAGCATCCACGGGCAGTTCCCCGAAGGGCTGACACCGGCTGCGCCTCAGCAGCCAGACAACCTCCCTCCCTCTGGTCGGGCACTGCAAGCCACACAGCCACTTGTGTCCCCTGTGTCCCTGGAGGCAGCAGCGCGTTTTGGGTTTTGGCGCGGACGGGCCCCTCTCGGCTTCCGTAGTCCATTTGCCCCCGGAGCCTGCCAGACCCCTGGCCCCAGGGGCGGGCCCTGCTGAGTCCCCGAGCGCCTCCTGGGTTCCTGCCACCACCCTTGGGCCGGGATGAGGTGCCACCTTGTGCGTAGAAGCCCTGCACACAGGCAAGAAGACCCCAGGCCCGCGGGCGCGCCCGACCCTGGAGCCCCCTGGCTGGCTGCAGCCACAGGGAACGGGGGTTCTGAGTTGGCAGCCCCCATTCCCGAAGCATCCACGGGCAGTTCCCCGAAGGGCTGACACCGGCTGGGCCTCAGCAGCCAGACAACCTCCCTCCCTCTGGTCGGGCACTGCAAGCCACACAGCCACTTGTGTCCCCTGTGTCCCTGGAGGCCGCAGCGCGTTTTGGGTTTTGGCGCGGACGGGCCCCTCTCGGCTTCCGTAGTCCATTTGCCCCGGAGCCTGCCAGACCCCTGGCCCCAGGGGCGGGCCCTGCTGAGTCCCCGAGCGCCTCCTGGGTTCCTGCCACCACCCTTGGGCCGGGATGCGGTGCCACCTTGTGCGTAGAAGCCCTGCACACAGGCAAGAAGCCCCCCAGGCCCGCGGGCGCGCCCGACCCTGGAGCCCCCTGGCTGGCTACAGCCACAGGGAACGGGGGTTCTGAGTTGGCAGCCCCCATTCCCGAAGCATCCACGGGCAGTTCCCCGAAGGGCTGACACCGGCTGCGCCTCAGCAGCCAGACAACCTCCCTCCCTCTGGTCGGGCACTGCAAGCCACACAGCCACTTGTGTCCCCTGTGTCCCTGGAGGCCGCAGCGCGTTTTGGGTTTTGGCGCGGATGGGCCCCTCTCGACTTCCGTAGTCCATTTGCCCCCGGAGCCTGCCAGACCCCTGGCCCCAGGGGCGGGCCCTGCTGAGTCCCCGAGCGCCTCCTGGGTTCCTGCCACCACCCTTGGGCCGGGATGAGGTGCCACCTTGTGCGTAGAAGCCCTGCACACAGGCAAGAAGCCCCCCAGGCCCGCCCGACCCTGGAGCCCCCTGGCTGGCTGCAGCCACAGGGAACGGGGGTTCTGAGTTGGCAGCCCCCATTCCCGAAGCATCCACGGGCAGTTCCCCGAAGGGCTGACACCGGCTGCGCCTCAGCAGCCAGACAACCTCCCTCCCTCTGCTCGGGCACTGCAAGCCACACAGCCACTTGTGTCCCCTGTGTCCCTGGAGGCAGCAGCGCGTTTTGGGTTTTGGCGCGGACGGGCCCCTCGCGGCTTCCGTAGTCCATTTGCCCCCGGAGCCTGCCAGACCCCTGGCCCCAGGGGCGGGCCCTGCTGAGTCCCTGAGCGCCTCCTGGGTTCCTGCCACCACCCTTGGGCCGGGATGAGGTGCCACCTTGTGCGTAGAAGCCCTGCACACAGGCAAGAAGCCCCCAGGCCCGCGGGCGCGCCCGACCCTGGAGCCCCCTGGCTGGCTGCAGCCACAGGGAACGGGGGTTCTGAGTTGGCAGCCCCCATTCCCGAAGCATCCACGGGCAGTTCCCCGAAGGGCTGACACCGGCTGCGCCTCAGCAGCCAGACAACCTCCCTCCCTCTGGTCGGGCACTGCAAGCCACACAGCCACTTGTGTCCCCTGTGTCCCTGGAGGCCGCAGCGCGTTTTGGGTTTTGGCGTGGACGGGCCCCTCTCGGTTTCCGTAGTCCATTTGCCCCCGGAGCCTGCCAGACCCCTGGCCCCAGGGGCGGGCCCTGCTGAGTCCCCGAGCGCCTCCTGGGTTCCTGCCACCACCCTTGGGCCGGGATGAGGTGCCACCTTGTGCGTAGAAGCCCTGCACACAGGCAAGAAGCCCCCCAGGCCCGCCCGACCCTGGAGCCCCCTGGCTGGCTGCAGCCACAGGGAACGGGGGTTCTGAGTTGGCAGCCCCCATTCCCGAAGCATCCACGGGCAGTTCCCCGAAGGACTGACACCGGCTGCGCCTCAGCAGCCAGACAACCTCCCTCCCTCTGGTCGGGCACTGCAAGCCACACAGCCACTTGTGTCCCCTGTGTCCCTGGAGGCCGCAGCGCGTTTTGGGTTTTGGCGCGGACGGGCCCCTCTCGATTCCGTAGTGCATTTTCCCCTTGGAGCCTGCCAGACCCCTGGCCCCAGGGGCGGGCCCTGCTGAGTCCCCGAGCGCCTCCTGGGTTCCTGCCACCACCCTTGGGCCGGGATGAGGTGCCACCTTGTGCGTAGAAGCCCTGCACACAGGCAAGAAGACCCCAGGCCCGCCCGAACCTGGAGCCCCCTGGCTGGCTGCAGCCACAGGGAACAGGGGTTCTGAGTTGGCAGTCCCCATTCCCGAAGCATCCACGGGCAGTTCCCCGAAGGGCTGACACCGGCTGCGCCTCAGCAGCCAGACAACCTCCCTCCCTCTGCTCGGGCACTGCAAGCCACACAGCCACTTGTGTCCCCTGTGTCCCTGGAGGCAGCAGCGCGTTTTGGGTTTTGGCGCGGACGGGCCCCTCTCGGCTTCCGTCTTCCATTTGCCCCCGGAGCCTGCCAGACCCCTGGCCCCAGGGGCGGGCCCTGCTGAGTCCCCGAGCGCCTCCTGGGTTCCTGCCACCACCCTTGGGCCGGGATGAGGTGCCACCTTGTGCGTAGAAGCCCTGCACACAGGCAAGAAGACCCCCAGGCCCATGGGCGCGCCCGACCCTGGAGCCCCCTGGCTGGCTGCAGCCACAGGGAACGGGGGTTCTGAGTTGGCAGCCCCCATTCCCGAAGCATCCACGGGCAGTTCCCCGAAGGGCTGACACCGGCTGCGCCTCAGCAGCCAGACAACCTCCCTCCCTCTGGTCGGGCACTGCAAGCCACACAGCCACTTGTGTCCCCTGTGTCCCTGGAGGCCGCAGCGCGTTTTGGGTTTTGGCGCGGACGGGCCCCTCTCGGCTTCCGTAGTCCATTTGCCCCGGAGCCTGCCAGACCCCTGGCCCCAGGGGCGGGCCCTGCTGAGTCCCCGAGCGCCTCCTGGGTTCCTGCCACCACCCTTGGGCCGGGATGCGGTGCCACCTTGTGCGTAGAAGCCCTGCACACAGGCAAGAAGCCCCCCAGGCCCGCGGGCGCGCCCGACCCTGGAGCCCCCTGGCTGGCTACAGCCACAGGGAACGGGGGTTCTGAGTTGGCAGCCCCCATTCCCGAAGCATCCACGGGCAGTTCCCCGAAGGGCTGACACCGGCTGCGCCTCAGCAGCCAGACAACCTCCCTCCCTCTGGTCGGGCACTGCAAGCCACACAGCCACTTGTGTCCCCTGTGTCCCTGGAGGCCGCAGCGCGTTTTGGGTTTTGGCGCGGACGGGCCCCTCTCGACTTCCGTAGTCCATTTGCCCCCGGAGCCTGCCAGACCCCTGGCCCCAGGGGCGGGCCCTGCTGAGTCCCCGAGCGCCTCCTGGGTTCCTGCCACCACCCTTGGGCCGGGATGAGGTGCCACCTTGTGCGTAGAAGCCCTGCACACAGGCAAGAAGCCCCCCAGGCCCGCGGGCGCGCCCGACCCTGGAGCCCCCTGGCTGGCTGCAGCCACAGGGAACGGGGGTTCTGAGTTGGCAGCCCCCATTCCCGAAGCATCCACGGGCAGTTCCCGGAAGGGCTGACACCGGCTGCGCCTCAGCAGCCAGACAACCTCCCTCCCTCTGCTCGGGCACTGCAAGCCACACAGCCACTTGTGTCCCCTGTGTCCCTGGAGGCCGCAGCGCGTTTTGGGTTTTGGCGCGGATGGGCCCCTCTCGGCTTCCGTAGTCCATTTGCCCCCGGAGCCTGCCAGACCCCTGGCCCCAGGGGCGGGCCCTGCTGAGTCCCCGAGCGCCTCCTGGGTTCCTGCCACCACCCTTGGGCCGGGATTTTGTGCCACCTTGTGCGTAGAAGCCCTGCACACAGGCAAGAAGCCCCCCAGGCCCGCGGGCGCGCCCGACCCTGGAGCCCCCTGGCTGGCTGCAGCCACAGGGAACGGGGGTTCTGAGTTGGCAGCCCCCATTCCCGAAGCATCCACGGGCAGTTCCCCGAAGGGCTGACACCGGCTGCGCCTCAGCAGCCAGACAACCTCCCTCCCTCTGGTCGGGCACTGCAAGCCACACAGCCACTTGTGTCCCCTGTGTCCCTGGAGGCCGCAGCGCGTTTTGGGTTTTGGCGCGGACGGGCCCCTCTCGATTCCGTAGTGCATTTTCCCCTTGGAGCCTGCCAGACCCCTGGCCCCAGGGGCGGGCCCTGCTGAGTCCCCGAGCGCCTCCTGGGTTCCTGCCACCACCCTTGGGCCGGGATGAGGTGCCACCTTGTGCGTAGAAGCCCTGCACACAGGCAAGAAGACCCCAGGCCCGCCCGACCCTAGAGCCCCCTGGCTGGCTGCAGCCACAGGGAACAGGGGTTCTGAGTTGGCAGCCCCCATTCCCGAAGCATCCACGGGCAGTTCCCCGAAGGGCTGACACCGGCTGCGCCTCAGCAGCCAGACAACCTCCCTCCCTCTGGTCGGGCACTGCAAGCCACACAGCCACTTGTGTCCCCTGTGTCCCTGGAGGCCGCAGCGCATTTTGGGTTTTGGCGCGGACGGGACCCTCTCGACTTCCGTAGTCCATTTGCCCCCGGAGCCTGCCAGACCCCTGGCCCCAGGGGCGGGCCCTGCTGAGTCCCCGAGCGCCTCCTGGGTTCCTGCCACCACCCTTGGGCCGGGATGAGGTGCCACCTTGTGCGTAGAAGCCCTGCACACAGGCAAGAAGCCCCCCAGGCCCGCCCGACCCTGGAGCCCCCTGGCTGGTTGCAGCCACAGGGAACGGGGGTTCTGAGTTGGCAGCCCCCATTCCCGAAGCATCCACGGGCAGTTCCCCGAAGGGCTGACACCGGCTGCGCCTCAGCAGCCAGACAACCTCCCTCCCTCTGGTCGGGCACTGCAAGCCACACAGCCACTTGTGTCCCCTGTGTCCCTGGAGGCAGCAGCGCGTTTTGGGTTTTGGCGCGGACGGGCCCCTCGCGGCTTCCGTAGTCCATTTGCCCCCGGAGCCTGCCAGACCCCTGGCCCCAGGGGCGGGCCCTGCTGAGTCCCTGAGCGCCTCCTGGGTTCCTGCCACCACCCTTGGGCCGGGATGAGGTGCCACCTTGTGCGTAGAAGCCCTGCACACAGGCAAGAAGCCCCCCAGGCCCGCGGGCGCGCCCGACCCTGGAGCCCCCTGGCTGGCTACAGCCACAGGGATCGGGGGTTCTGAGTTGGCAGCCCCCATTCCCGAAGCATCCACGGGCAGTTCCCCGAAGGGCTGACACCGGCTGCGCCTCAGCAGCCAGACAACCTTCCTCCCTCTGCTCGGGCACTGCAAGCCACACAGCCACTTGTGTCCCCTGTGTCCCTGGAGGCCGCAGCGCGTTTTGGGTTTTGGCGCGGACGGGCCCCTCTCGGCTTCCGTAGTCCATTCGCCCCCGGAGCCTGCCAGACCCCTGGCCCCAGGGGCGGGCCCTGCTGAGTCCCCGAGCGCCTCCTGGGTTCCTGCCACCACCCTTGGGCCGGGATTTTGTGCCACCTTGTGCGTAGAAGCCCTGCACACAGGCAAGAAGCCCCCCAGGCCCGCGGGCGCGCCCTACCCTGGAGCCCCCTGGCTGGCTGCAGCCACAGGGAATGGGGGTTCTGAGTTGGCAGCCCCCATTCCCGAAGCATCCACGGGCAGTTCCCCGAAGGGCTGACACCGGCTGCGCCTCAGCAGCCAGACAACCTCCCTCCCTCTGCTCGGGCACTGCAAGCCACACAGCCACTTGTGTCCCCTGTGTCCCTGGAGGCCGCAGCGCGTTTTGGGTTTTGGCGCGGACGGGCCCCTCTCGATTCCGTAGTGCATTTTCCCCTTGGAGCCTGCCAGACCCCTGGCCCCAGGGGCGGGCCCTGCTGAGTCCCCGAGCGCCTCCTGGGTTCCTGCCACCACCCTTGGGCCGGGATGAGGTGCCACCTTGTGCGTAGAAGCCCTGCACACAGGCAAGAAGACCCCAGGCCCGCCCGACCCTGGAGCCCCCTGGCTGGCTGCAGCCACAGGGAACAGGGGTTCTGAGTTGGCAGCCCCCATTCCCGAAGCATCCACGGGCAGTTCCCCGAAGGGCTGACACCGGCTGCGCCTCAGCAGCCAGACAACCTCCCTCCCTCTGGTCGGGCACTGCAAGCCACACAGCCACTTGTGTCCCCTGTGTCCCTGGAGGCCGCAGCGCGTTTTGGGTTTTGGCGTGGACGGGCCCCTCTCGGCTTCCGTCTTCCATTTGCCCCCGGAGCCTGCCAGACCCCTGGCCCCAGGGGCGGGCCCTGCTGAGTCCCCGAGCGCCTCCTGGGTTCCTGCCACCACCCTTGGGCCGGGATGAGGTGCCACCTTGTGCGTAGAAGCCCTGCACACAGGCAAGAAGCCCCCAGGCCCGCGGGCGCGCCCGACCCTGGAGCCCCCTGGCTGGCTGCAGCCACAGGGAACGGGGGATCTGAGTTGGCAGCCCCCATTCCCGAAGCATCCACGGGCAGTTCCCCGAAGGGCTGAAACCGGCTGGGCCTCAGCAGCCAGACAACCTCCCTCCCTCTGGTCGGGCACTGCAAGCCACACAGCCACTTGTGTCCCCTGTGTCCCTGGAGGCCGCAGCGCGTTTTGGGTTTTGGCGCGGACGGGCCCCTCTCGGCTTCCGTAGTCCATTTGCCCCGGAGCCTGCCAGACCCCTGGCCCCAGGGGCGGGCCCTGCTGAGTCCCCGAGCGCCTCCTGGGTTCCTGCCACCACCCTTGGGCCGGGATGAGGTGCCACCTTGTGCGTAGAAGCCCTGCACACAGGCAAGAAGCCCCCCAGGCCCGCGGGCGCGCCCGACCCTGGAGCCCCCTGGCTGGCTGCAGCCACAGGGAACGGGGGTTCTGAGTTGGCAGCCCCCATTCCCGAAGCATCCACGGGCAGTTCCCCGAAGGGCTGACACCGGGTGGGCCTCAGCAGCCAGACAACCTCCCTCCCTCTGGTCGGGCACTGCAAGCCACACAGCCACTTGTGTCCCCTGTGTCCCTGGAGGCCGCAGCGCGTTTTGGGTTTTGGCGCGGACGGGCCCCTCTCGACTTCCGTAGTCCATTTGCCCCCGGAGCCTGCCAGACCCCTGGCCCCAGGGGCGGGCCCTGCTGAGTCCCCGAGCGCCTCCTGGGTTCCTGCCACCACCCTTGGGCCGGGATGAGGTGCCACCTTGTGCGTAGAAGCCCTGCACACAGGCAAGAAGCCCCCCAGGCCCGCCCAACCCTGGAGCCCCCTGGCTGGCTGCAGCCACAGGGAACGGGGGTTCTGAGTTGGCAGCCCCCATTCCCGAAGCATCCACGGGCAGTTCCCCGAAGGGCTGACACCGGCTGCGCCTCAGCAGCCAGACAACCTCCCTCCCTCTGCTCGGGCACTGCAAGCCACACAGCCACTTGTGTCCCCTGTGTCCCTGGAGGCAGCAGCGCGTTTTGGGTTTTGGCGCGGACGGGCCCCTCTCGGCTTCCGTAGTCCATTTGCCCCTGGAGCCTGCCAGACCCCTGGCCCCAGGGGCGGGCCCTGCTGAGTCCCTGAGCGCCTCCTGGGTTCCTGCCACCACCCTTGGGCCGGGATGAGGTGCCACCTTGTGCGTAGAAGCCCTGCACACAGGCAAGAAGCCCCCCAGGCCCGCGGGCGCGCCCGACCCTGGAGCCCCCTGGCTGGCTGCAGCCACAGGGAACGGGGGTTCTGAGTTGGCAGCCCCCATTCCCGAAGCATCCACGGGCAGTTCCCCGAAGGGCTGACACCGGCTGCGCCTCAGCAGCCAGACAACCTCCCTCCCTCTGGTCGGGCACTGCAAGCCACACAGCCACTTGTGTCCCCTGTGTCCCTGGAGGCCGCAGCGCGTTTTGGGTTTTGGCGCGGACGGGCCCCTCTCGGCTTCCGTAGTCCATTTGCCCCCGGAGCCTGCCAGACCCCTGGCCCCAGGGGCGGGCCCTGCTGAGTCCCCGAGTGCCTCCTGGGTTCCTGCCACCACCCTTGGGCCGGGATGAGGTGCCACCTTGTGCGTAGAAGCCCTGCACACAGGCAAGAATCCCCCCAGGCCCGCGGGCGCGCCTGACCCTGGAGCCCCGTGGCTGGCTGCAGCCACAGGGAACGGGGGTTCTGAGTTGGCAGCCCCCATTCCCGAAGCATCCAAGGGCAGTTCCCCGAAGGGCTGACACCGGCTGCGCCTCAGCAGCCAGACAACCTCCCTCCCTCTGGTCGGGCACTGCAAGCCACACAGCCACTTGTGTCCCCTGTGTCCCTGGAGGCCGCAGCGCGTTTTGGGTTTTGGCGCGGACGGGCCCCTCTCGATTCCGTAGTGCATTTTCCCCTTGGAGCCTGCCAGACCCCTGGCCCCAGGGGCGGGCCCTGCTGAGTCCCCGAGCGCCTCCTGGGTTCCTGCCACCACCCTTGGGCCGGGATGAGGTGCCACCTTGTGCGTAGAAGCCCTGCACACAGGCAAGAAGACCCCAGGCTCGCCCGACCCTGGAGCCCCCTGGCTGGCTGCAGCCACAGGGAACAGGGGTTCTGAGTTGGCAGCCCCCATTCCCGAAGCATCCACGGGCAGTTCCCCGAAGGGCTGACACCGGCTGCGCCTCAGCAGCCAGACAACCTCCCTCCCTCTGGTCGGGCACTGCAAGCCACACAGCCACTTGTGTCCCCTGTGTCCCTGGAGGCAGCAGCGCGTTTTGGGTTTTGGCGCGGACGGGCCCCTCTCGGCTTCCGTAGTCCATTTGCCCCCGGAGCCTGCCAGACCCCTGGCCCCAGGGGCGGGCCCTGCTGAGTCCCCGAGCGCCTCCTGGGTTCCTGCCACCACCCTTGGGCCGGGATGAGGTGCCACCTTGTGCGTAGAAGCCCTGCACACAGGCAAGAAGACCCCAGGCCCGCGGGCGCGCCCGACCCTGGAGCCCCCTGGCTGGCTGCAGCCACAGGGAACGGGGGTTCTGAGTTGGCAGCCCCCATTCCCGAAGCATCCACGGGCAGTTCCCCGAAGGGCTGACACCGGCTGGGCCTCAGCAGCCAGACAACCTCCCTCCCTCTGGTCGGGCACTGCAAGCCACACAGCCACTTGTGTCCCCTGTGTCCCTGGAGGCCGCAGCGCGTTTTGGGTTTTGGCGCGGACGGGCCCCTCTCGGCTTCCGTAGTCCATTTGCCCCGGAGCCTGCCAGACCCCTGGCCCCAGGGGCGGGCCCTGCTGAGTCCCCGAGCGCCTCCTGGGTTCCTGCCACCACCCTTGGGCCGGGATGCGGTGCCACCTTGTGCGTAGAAGCCCTGCACACAGGCAAGAAGCCCCCCAGGCCCGCGGGCGCGCCCGACCCTGGAGCCCCCTGGCTGGCTACAGCCACAGGGAACGGGGGTTCTGAGTTGGCAGCCCCCATTCCCGAAGCATCCACGGGCAGTTCCCCGAAGGGCTGACACCGGCTGCGCCTCAGCAGCCAGACAACCTCCCTCCCTCTGCTCGGGCACTGCAAGCCACACAGCCACTTGTGTCCCCTGTGTCCCTGGAGGCCGCAGCGCGTTTTGGGTTTTGGCGCGGACGGGCCCCTCCCGACTTCCGTAGTCCATTTGCCCCCGGAGCCTGCCAGACCCCTGGCCACAGGGGCGGGCCCTGCTGAGTCCCCGAGCGCCTCCTGGGTTCCTGCCACCACCCTTGGGCCGGGATGAGGTGCCACCTTGTGCGTAGAAGCCCTGCACACAGGCAAGAAGCCACCCAGGCCCGCCCGACCCTGGAGCCCCCTGGCTGGCTGCAGCCACAGGGAACGGGGGTTCTGAGTTGGCAGCCCCCATTCCCGAAGCATCCACGGGCAGTTCCCCGAAGGGCTGACACCGGCTGCGCCTCAGCAGCCAGACAACCTCCCTCCCTCTGGTCGGGCACTGCAAGCCACACAGCCACTTGTGTCCCCTGTGTCCCTGGAGGCCGCAGCGCGTTTTGGGTTTTGGCGCGGACGGGACCCTCTCGGCTTCCGTAGTCCATTTGCCCCCGGAGCCTGCCAGACCCCTGGCCCCAGGGGCGGGCCCTGCTGAGTCCCCGAGTGCCTCCTGGGTTCCTGCCACCACCCTTGGGCCGGGATGAGGTGCCACCTTGTGAGTAGAAGCCCTGCACACAGGCAAGAATCCCCCCAGGCCCGCGGGCGCGCCTGACCCTGGAGCCCCGTGGCTGGCTGCAGCCACAGGGAACGGGGGTTCTGAGTTGGCAGCCCCCATTCCCGAAGCATCCAAGGGCAGTTCCCCGAAGGGCTGACACCGGCTGCGCCTCAGCAGCCAGACAACCTCCCTCCCTCTGGTCGGGCACTGCAAGCCACACAGCCACTTGTGTCCCCTGTGTCCCTGGAGGCCGCAGCGCGTTTTGGGTTTTGGCGCGGACGGGCCCCTCTCGATTCCGTAGTGCATTTTCCCCTTGGAGCCTGCCAGACCCCTGGCCCCAGGGGCGGGCCCTGCTGAGTCCCCGAGCGCCTCCTGGGTTCCTGCCACCACCCTTGGGCCGGGATGAGGTGCCACCTTGTGCGTAGAAGCCCTGCACACAGGCAAGAAGACCCCAGGCTCGCCCGACCCTGGAGCCCCCTGGCTGGCTGCAGCCACAGGGAACAGGGGTTCTGAGTTGGCAGCCCCCATTCCCGAAGCATCCACGGGCAGTTCCCCGAAGGGCTGACACCGGCTGCGCCTCAGCAGCCAGACAACCTCCCTCCCTCTGGTCGGGCACTGCAAGCCACACAGCCACTTGTGTCCCCTGTGTCCCTGGAGGCAGCAGCGCGTTTTGGGTTTTGGCGCGGACGGGCCCCTCTCGGCTTCCGTAGTCCATTTGCCCCCGGAGCCTGCCAGACCCCTGGCCCCAGGGGCGGGCCCTGCTGAGTCCCCGAGCGCCTCCTGGGTTCCTGCCACCACCCTTGGGCCGGGATGAGGTGCCACCTTGTGCGTAGAAGCCCTGCACACAGGCAAGAAGACCCCAGGCCCGCGGGCGCGCCCGACCCTGGAGCCCCCTGGCTGGCTGCAGCCACAGGGAACGGGGGTAATGAGTTGGCAGCCCCCATTCCTGAAGCATCCACGGGCAGTTCCCCGAAGGGCTGACACCGGCTGGGCCTCAGCAGCCAGACAACCTCCCTCCCTCTGGTCGGGCACTGCAAGCCACACAGCCACTTGTGTCCCCTGTGTCCCTGGAGGCCGCAGCGCGTTTTGGGTTTTGGCGCGGACGGGCCCCTCCCGACTTCCGTAGTCCATTTGCCCCCGGAGCCTGCCAGACCCCTGGCCCCAGGGGCGGGCCCTGCTGAGTCCCCGAGCGCCTCCTGGGTTCCTGCCACCACCCTTGGGCCGGGATGAGGTGCCACCTTGTGCGTAGAAGCCCTGCACACAGGCAAGAAGCCACCCAGGCCCGCCCGACCCTGGAGCCCCCTGGCTGGCTGCAGCCACAGGGAACGGGGGTTCTGAGTTGGCAGCCCCCATTCCCGAAGCATCCACGGGCAGTTCCCCGAAGGGCTGACACCGGCTGCGCCTCAGCAGCCAGACAACCTCCCTCCCTCTGGTCGGGCACTGCAAGCCACACAGCCACTTGTGTCCCCTGTGTCCCTGGAGGCCGCAGCGCGTTTTGGGTTTTGGCGCGGACGGGCCCCTCTCGGCTTCCGTAGTCCATTTGCCCCCGGAGCCTGCCAGACCCCTGGCCCCAGGGGCGGGCCCTGCTGAGTCCCCGAGCGCCTCCTGGGTTCCTGCCACCACCCTTGGGCCGGGATGAGGTGCCACCTTGTGCGTAAAAGCCCTGCACACAGGCAAGAATCCCCCCAGGCCCGTGGGCGCGCCTGACCCTGGAGCCCCGTGGCTGGCTGCAGCCACAGGGAACGGGGGTTCTGAGTTGGCAGCCCCCATTCCCGAAGCATCCACGGGCAGTTCCCCGAAGGGCTGACACCGGCTGCGCCTCAGCAGCCAGACAACCTCCCTCCCTCTGGTCGGGCACTGCAAGCCACACAGCCACTTGTGTCCCCTGTGTCCCTGGAGGCCGCAGCGCGTTTTGGGTTTTGGCGTGGACGGGCCCCTCTCGGCTCATGTAGTCCATTTGCCCCAGAGCCTACCAGACCCCTGGCCCCATGGGCGGGCCTTGCTGAGTCCCCGAGTGCCTCCTGAGTTCCTGCCAGCACCCTTGGGCCGGGATGAGGTGCCACCTTGTGCGTAGAAGCCCTGCACACAGGCAAGAAGCCCCCCAGGCCCGCGGGTGCGCCCGACCCTGGAGCCCCCTGGCTGGCTGCAGCCACAGGGAACGGGGGTTCTGAGTTGGCAGCCCACATTCCCGAAGCATCCACGGGCAGTTCCCCGAAGGGCTGACACCGGCTGCGCCTCAGCAGCCAGACAACTTCCCTCCCTCTGGTCGGGCACTGCAAGCCACACAGCCACTTGTGTCCCCTGTGTCCCTGGAGGCCGCAGCGCGTTTTGGGTTTTGGCGTGGACGGGCCCCTCTCGGCTTCCGTAGTCCATTTGCCCCCGGATCCTGCCAGACCCCTGGCCCCAGGGGCGGGCCCTGCTGAGTCCCCGAGCGCCTCCTGGGTTCCTGCCACCACCCTTGGGCCGGGATGAGGTGCCACCTTGTGCGTAGAAGCCCTGCACAGAGGCAAGAAGCCCCCCAGGCCCGCGGGCGCGCCCGAACCTGGAGCCCCCTGGCTGGCTGCAGCCACAGGGAACGGGGGTTCTGAGTTGGCAGCCCCCATTCCCGAAGCATCCACGGGCAGTTCCCCGAAGGGCTGACACCGGCTGTGCCTCAGCAGCCAGACAAACTCCCTCCCTCTGGTCGGGCACTGCAAGCCACACAGCCACTTGTGTCCCCTGTGTCCCTGGAGGCCGCAGCGCGTTTTGGGTTTTGGCGCGGACGGGCCCCTCTCGGCTTCCGTAGTCCATTTGCCCCGGAGCCTGCCAGACCCCTGGCCCCAGGGGCGGGCCCTGCTGAGTCCCCGAGCGCCTCCTGAGTTCCTGCCACCACCCTTGGGCCGGGATGAGGTGCCACCTTGTGCGTAGAAGCCCTGCACACAGGCAAGAAGCCCCCCAGGCCCGCGGGCGCGCCCGACCCTGGAGCCCCCTGGCTGGCTGCAGCCACAGGGAACGGGGGTTCTGAGTTGGCAGCCCCCATTCCCGAAGCATCCACGGGCAGTTCCCCGAAGGGCTGACACCGGCTGCGCCTCAGCAGCCAGACAACCTCCCTCCCTCTGGTCGGGCACTGCAAGCCACACAGCCACTTGTGTCCCCTGTGTCCCTGGAGGCCGCAGCGCGTTTTGGGTTTTGGCATGGATGGGCCCCTCTCGGCTTCCGTAGTCCATTTGCCCCCGGAGCCTGCCAGACCCCTGGCCCCAGGGGCGGGCCCTGCTGAGTCCCCGAGCGCCTCCTGGGTTCCTGCCACCACCCTTGGGCCGGGATGAGGTGCCACCTTGTGCGTAGAAGCCCTGCACACAGGCAAGAAGCCCCCCAGGCCCGCCCGACCCTGGAGCCCCCTGGCTGGCTGCAGCCACAGGGAACGGGGGTTCTGAGTTGGCAGCCCCCATTCCCGAAGCATCCACGGGCAGTTCCCCGAAGGGCTGACACCGGCTGCGCCTCAGCAGCCAGACAAACTCCCTCCCTCTGGTCGGGCACTGCAAGCCACACAGCCACTTGTGTCCCCTGTGTCCCTGGAGGCCGCAGCGCGTTTAGGGTTTTGGCGCGGACGGGCCCCTCTCGGCTTCCGTAGTCCATTTGCCCCCGGAGCCTGCCAGTCCCCTGGCCCCAGGGGCGGGCCCTGCTGAGTCCCCGAGCGCCTCCTGAGTTCCTGCCACCACCCTTTGGCCGGGATGAGGTGCCACCTTGTGCGTAGAAGCCCTGCACACAGGCAAGAAGCCCCCCAGGCCCGCGGGCGCGCCCGACCCTGGAGCCCCCTGGCTGGCTGCAGCCACAGGGAACGGGGGTTCTGAGTTGGCAGCCCCCATTCCCGAAGCATCCACGGGCAGTTCCCCGAAGGGCTGACACCGGCTGCGCCTCAGCAGCCAGACAACCTCCCTCCCTCTGGTCGGGCACTGCAAGCCACACAGCCACTTGTGTCCCCTGTGTCCCTGGAGGCCGCAGCGCGTTTTGGGTTTTGGCGCGGACGGGCCCCTCTCGGCTTCCGTAGTCCATTTGCCCCCGGAGCCTGCCAGACCCCTGGCCCCAGGGGCGGGCCCTGCTGAGTCCCCGAGCGCCTCCTGGGTTCCTGCCACCACCCTTGGGCCGGGATGAGGTGCCACCTTGTGCGTAGAAGCCCTGCACACAGGCAAGAAGCCCCCCAGGCCCGCGGGCGCGCCCGACCCTGGAGCCCCCTGGCTGGCTGCAGCCACAGGGAACGGGGGTTCTGAGTTGGCAGCCCCCATTCCCGAAGCATCCAAGGGCAGTTCCCCGAAGGGCTGACACCGGCTGCGCCTCAGCAGCCAGACAACCTCCCTCCCTCTGGTCGGGCACTGCAAGCCACACAGCCACTTGTGTCCCCTGTGTCCCTGGAGGCCGCAGCGCGTTTTGGGTTTTGGCGCGCACGGGCCCCTCTCGGCTCATGTAGTCCATTTGCCCCTGGAGCCTACCAGACCCCTGGCCACAGGGGCGGGCCCTGCTGAGTCCCCGAGCGCCTCCTGAGTTCCTGCCAGCACCCTTGGGCCGGGATGAGGTGCCACCTTGTGCGTAGAAGCCCTGCACACAGGCAAGAAGACCCCAGGCCCGCGGGCGCTCCCGACCCTGGAGCCCCCTGGCTGGCTGCAGCCACAGGGAACGGGGGTTCTGAGTTGGCAGCCCCCATTCCCGAAGCATCCACGGGCAGTTCCCCGAAGGGCTGACACCGGCTGCGCCTCAGCAGCCAGACAACCTCCCTCCCTCTGCTCGGGCACTGCAAGCCACACAGCCACTTGTGTCCCCTGTGTCCCTGGAGGCCGCAGCGCGTTTTGGGTTTTGGCGCGGACGGGCCCCTCTCGGCTTCCGTAGTCCATTTGCCCCCGGAGCCTGCCAGACCCCTGGCCCCAGGGGCGGGCCCTGCTGAGTCCCCGAGCGCCTCCTGGGTTCCTGCCACCACCCTTGGGCCGGGATGAGGTGCCACCTTGTGCGTAGAAGCCCTGCACACAGGCAAGAAGCCCCCCAGGCCCGCGGGCGCGCCCGAACCTGGAGCCCCCTGGCTGGCTGCAGCCACAGGGAACGGGGGTTCTGAGTTGGCAGCCCCCATTCCCGAAGCATCCACGGGCAGTTCCCCGAAGGGCTGACACCGGCTGCACCTCAGCAGCCAGACAACCTCCCTCCCTCTGCTCGGGCACTGCAAGCCACACAGCCACTTGTGTCCCCTGTGTCCCTGGAGGCCGCAGCGCGTTTTGGGTTTTGGCACGGATGGGCCCCTCTCGGCTTCCGTAGTCCATTTGCCCCCGGAGCCTGCCAGACCCCTGGCCCCAGGGGCGGGCCCTGCTGAGTCCCCGAGCGCCTCCTGGGTTCCTGCCACCACCCTTGGGCCGGGATGAGGTGCCACCTTGTGCGTAGAAGCCCTGCACACAGGCAAGAAGCCCCCCAGGCCCACGGGCGCGCCCGACCCTGGAGCCCCCTGGCTGGCTGCAGCCACAGGGAACGGGGGTTCTGAGTTGGCAGCCCCCATTCCCGAAGCATCCACGGGCAGTTCCCCGAAGGGCTGACACCGGCTACGCCTCAGCAGCCAGACAACCTCCCTCCCTCTGCTCGGGCACTGCAAGCCACACAGCCACTTGTGTCCCCTGTGTCCCTGGAGGCCGCAGCGCGTTTTGGGTTTTGGCGCGGACGGGCCCCTCTCGGCTTCCGTAGTCCATTTGCCCCAGAGCCTGCCAGACCCCTGGCCCCAGGGGCGGGCCCTGCTGAGTCCCCGAGCGCCTCCTGGGTTCCTGCCACCACCCTTGGGCCGGGATGAGGTGCCACCTTGTGCGTAGAAGCCCTGCACACAGGCAAGAAGCCCCCCAGGCCCGCGGGCGCGCCCGACCCTGGAGCCCCCTGGCTGGCTACAGCCACAGGGAACGGGGGTTCTGAGTTGGCAGCCCCCATTCCCGAAGCATCCACGGGCAGTTCCCCGAAGGGCTGACACCGGCTGCGCCTCAGCAGCCAGACAACCTCCCTCCCTCTGGTCGGGCACTGCAAGCCACACAGCCACTTGTGTCCCCTGTGTCCCTTGAGGCCGCAGCGCGTTTTGGGTTTTGGCGCGGACGGGCCCCTCTCGGCTTCCGTAGTCCATTTGCCCCCGGAGCCTGCCAGAACCCTGGCACCAGGGGCGGGCCCTGCTGAGTCCCCGAGCGCCTCCTGGGTTCCTGCCACCACCCTTGGGCCGGGATGAGGTGCCACCTTGTGCGTAGAAGCCCTGCACACAGGCAAGAAGACCCCAGGCCCGCGGGCGCTCCCGACCCTGGAGCCCCCTGTCTGGCTGCAGCCACAGGGAACGGGGGTTCTGAGTTGGCAGCCCCCATTCCCGAAGCATCCACGGGCAGTTCCCCGAAGGGCTGACACCGGCTGCGCCTCAGCAGCCAGACAACCTCCCTCCCTCTGGTCGGGCACTGCAAGCCACACAGCCACTTGTGTCCCCTGTGTCCCTGGAGGCCGCAGCGCGTTTTGGGTTTTGGCGCGGACGGGCCCCTCTCGGCTTCCGTAGTCCATTTGCCCAGGAGCCTGCCAGACCCCTGGCCCCAGGGGCGGGCCCTGCTGAGTCCCCGAGCGCCTCCTGGGTTCCTGCCACCACCCTTGGGCCGGGATGAGGTGCCACCTTGTGCGTAGAAGCCCTGCACACAGGCAAGAAGCCCCCCAGGCCCGCGGGCGCGCCCGACCCTGGAGCCCCCTGGCTGGCTACAGCCACAGGGAACGGGGGTTCTGAGTTGGCAGCCCCCATTCCCGAACCATCCACGGGCAGTTCCCCGAAGGGCTGACACCGGCTGCGCCTCAGCAGCCAGACAACCTCCCTCCCTCTGGTCGGGCACTGCAAGCCACACAGCCACTTGTGTCCCCTGTGTCCCTGGAGGCTGCAGCGCGTTTTGGGTTTTGGCGCGGACGGGCCCCTCTCGGCTTCCGTAGTCCATTTGCCCCTGGAGCCTGCCAGACCCCTGGCCCCAGGGGCGGGCCCTGCTGAGTCCCCGAGCGCCTCCTGGGTTCCTGCCACCACCCTTGGGCCGGGATGAGGTGCCACCTTGTGCGTAGAAGCCCTGCACACAGGCAAGAAGCCCCCCAGGCCCGCCCGACCCTGGAGCCCCCTGGCTGGCTGCAGCCACAGGGAACGGGGGTTCTGAGTTGGCAGCCCCCATTCCCGAAGCATCCACGGGCAGTTCCCCGAAGGGCTGACACCGGCTGCGCCTCAGCAGCCAGACAACCTCCCTCCCTCTGGTCGGGCACTGCAAGCCACACAGCCACTTGTGTCCCCTGTGTCCCTGGAGGCCGCAGCGCGTTTTGGGTTTTGGCGCGGACGGGCCCCTCTCGGCTTCCGTAGTCCATTTGCCCCCGGAGCCTTCCAGACCCCTGGCACCAGGGGCGGGCCCTGCTGAGTCCCCGAGCGCCTCCTGGGTTCCTGCCACCACCCTTGGGCCGGGATGAGGTGCCACCTTGTGCGTAGAAGCCCTGCACACAGGCAAGAAGTCCCCCAGGCCCGCGGGCGCGCCCGACCCTGGAGCCCCCTGGCTGGCTGCAGCCACAGGGAACGGGGGTTCTGAGTTGGCAGCCCCCATTCCCGAAGCATCCACGGGCAGTTCCCCGATGGGCTGACACCGGCTGAACCTCAGCAGCCAGACAACCTCCCTCTGGTCGGGCACTGCAAGCCACACAGCCACTTGTATCCCCTGTGTCCCTGGAGGCCGCAGCGCGTTTTGGGTTTTAGCGCGGACGGGCCCCTCTCGGCTCATGTAGTCCATTTGCCCCCGGAGCCTGCCAGACCCCTGGCCCCAGGGGCGGGCCTTGCTGAGTCCCCGAGCGCCTCCTGAGTTCCTGCCACCACCCTTGGGCCGGGATGAGGTGCCACCTTGTGCGTAGAAACCCTGCACACAGGCAAGAAGCCCCCCAGGCCCGCGGGCACGCCCGACCCTGGAGCCCCCTGGCTGGCTGCAGCCACAGGGAACGGGGGTTCTGAGTTGGCAGCCCCCATTCCCGAAGCATCCACGGGCAGTTCCCCGAAGGGCTGACACCGGCTGCGCCTCAGCAGCCAGACAACCTCCCTCCCTCTGCTCGGGCACTGCAAGCCACACAGCCACTTGTGTCCCCTGTGTCCCTGGAGGCCGCAGCGCGTTTTGGGTTTTGGCGCGGACGGGCCCCTCTCGGCTTCCGTAGTCCATTTGCCCCCGGAGCCTGCCAGACCCCTGGCCCCAGGGGCGGGCCCTGCTGAGTCCCCAAGCGCCTCCTGGGTTCCTGCCACCACCCTTGGGCCGGGATGAGGTGCCACCTTGTGCGTAGAAGCCCTGCACACAGGCAAGAAGACCCCAGGCCCGCGGGCGCGCCCGACCCTGGAGCCCCCTGGCTGGCTGCAGCCACAGGGAACGGGGGTTCTGAGTTGGCAGCCCCCATTCCCGAAGCATCCACGGGCAGTTCCCCGAAGGGCTGACACCGGCTGCGCCTCAGCAGCCAGACAACCTCCCTCCCTCTGGTCGGGCACTGCAAGCCACACAGCCACTTGTGTCCCCTGTGTCCCTGGAGGCCGCAGCGCGTTTTGGGTTTTGGCGCGGACGGGCCCCTCTCAGCTTCCGTAGTCCATTTGCCCCGGAGCCTGCCAGACCCCTGGCCCCAGGAGCGGGCCCTGCTGAGTCCCCGAGCGCCTCCTGGGTTCCTGCCACCACCCTTGGGCCGGGATGAGGTGCCACCATGTGCGTAGAAGCCCTGCACACAGGCTAGAAGCCCCCCAGGCCCGCGGGCGCGCCCGACCCTGGAGCCCCCTGGCTGGCTGCAGCCACAGGGAACGGGGGTTCTGAGTTGGCAGCCCCCATTCCCGAAGCATCCACGGGCAGTTCCCCGAAGGGCTGACACCGGCTGCGCCTCAGCAGCCAGACAACCTCCCTCCCTCTGCTCGGGCACTGCAAGCCACACAGCCACTTGTGTCCCCTGTGTCCCTGGAGGCCGCAGCGCGTTTTGGGTTTTGGCGCGGACGGGCCCCTCTCGGCTCATGTAGTCCATTTGCCCCCGGAGCCTGCCAGACCCCTGGCCCCAGGGGCGGGCCCTGCTGAGTCCCCGAGCGCCTCCTGGGTTCCTGCCACCACCCTTGGGCCGGGATGAGGTGCCACCTTGTGCGTAGAAGCCCTGCACACAGGCAAGAAGACCCGAGGCCCGCGGGCGCGCCCGACCCTGGAGCCCCCTGGCTGGCTGCAGCCACAGGGAACGGGGGTTCTGAGTTGGCAGCCCCCATTCCCGAAGCATCCACGGGCAGTTCCCCGAAGGGCTGACACCGGCTGCGCCTCAGCAGCCAGACAACCTCCCTCCCTCTGGTCGGGCACTGCAAGCCACACAGCCACTTGTGTCCCCTGTGTCCCTGGAGGCCGCAGCGCGTTTTGGGTTTTGGCGCGGACGGGCCCCTCTCGGCTTCCGTAGTCCATTTTCCCCCGGAGCCTGCCAGACCCCTGGCCCCAGGAGCGGGCCCTGCTGAGTCCCCGAGCGCCTCCTGGGTTCCTGCCACCACCCTTGGGCCGGGATGAGGTGCCACCTTGTGCGTAGAAGCCCTGCACACAGGCAAGAAGACCCCAGGCCCGCGGGCGCGCCCGACCCTGGAGCCCCCTGGCTGGCTGCAGCCACAGGGAACGGGGGTTCTGAGTTGGCAGCCCCCATTCCCGAAGCATCCACGGGCAGTTCCCCGAAGGGCTGACACCGGCTGCGCCTCAGCAGCCAGACAACCTCCCTCCCTCTGGTCGGGCACTGCAAGCCACACAGCCACTTGTGTCCCCTGTGTCCCTAGAGGCCGCAGCGCGTTTTGGGTTTTGGCATGGATGGGCCCCTCTCGGCTTCCGTAGTCCATTTGCCCCCGGAGCCTGCCAGACCCCTGGCCCCAGGGGCGGGCCCTGCTGAGTCCCCGTGCGCCTCCTGGGTTCCTGCCACCACCCTTGGGCCGGGATGAGGTGCCACCTTGTGCGTAGAAGCCCTGCACACAGGCAAGAAGCCCCCCAGGCCCGCCCGACCCTGGAGCCCCCTGGCTGGCTGCAGCCACAGGGAACGGGGGTTCTGAGTTGGCAGCCCCCATTCCCGAAGCATCCACGGGCAGTTCCCCGAAGGGCTGACACCGGCTGCGCCTCAGCAGCCAGACAAACTCCCTCCCTCTGGTCGGGCACTGCAAGCCACACAGCCACTTGTGTCCCCTGTGTCCCTGGAGGCCGCAGCGCGTTTAGGGTTTTGGCGCGGACGGGCCCCTCTCGGCTTCCGTAGTCCATTTGCCCCCGGAGCCTGCCAGTCCCCTGGCCCCAGGGGCGGGCCCTGCTGAGTCCCCGAGCGCCTCCTGAGTTCCTGCCACCACCCTTTGGCCGGGATGAGGTGCCACCTTGTGCGTAGAAGCCCTGCACACAGGCAAGAAGCCCCCCAGGCCCGCGGGCGCGCCCGACCCTGGAGCCCCCTGGCTGGCTGCAGCCACAGGGAACGGGGGTTCTGAGTTGGCAGCCCCCATTCCCGAAGCATCCACGGGCAGTTCCCCGAAGGGCTGACACCGGCTGCGCCTCAGCAGCCAGACAACCTCCCTCCCTCTGGTCGGGCACTGCAAGCCACACAGCCACTTGTGTCCCCTGTGTCCCTGGAGGCCGCAGCGCGTTTTGGGTTTTGGCGCGGACGGGCCCCTCTCGGCTTCCGTAGTCCATTTGCCCCCGGAGCCTGCCAGACCCCTGGCCCCAGGGGCGGGCCCTGCTGAGTCCCCGAGCGCCTCCTGGGTTCCTGCCACCACCCTTGGGCCGGGATGAGGTGCCACCTTGTGCGTAGAAGCCCTGCACACAGGCAAGAAGCCCCCCAGGCCCGCGGGCGCGCCCGACCCTGGAGCCCCCTGGCTGGCTGCAGCCACAGGGAACGGGGGTTCTGAGTTGGCAGCCCCCATTCCCGAAGCATCCAAGGGCAGTTCCCCGAAGGGCTGACACCGGCTGCGCCTCAGCAGCCAGACAACCTCCCTCCCTCTGGTCGGGCACTGCAAGCCACACAGCCACTTGTGTCCCCTGTGTCCCTGGAGGCCGCAGCGCGTTTTGGGTTTTGGCGCGGACGGGCCCCTCTCGGCTCATGTAGTCCATTTGCCCCTGGAGCCTACCAGACACCTGGCCACAGGGGCGGGCCCTGCTGAGTCCCCGAGCGCCTCCTGAGTTCCTGCCAGCACCCTTGGGCCGGGATGAGGTGCCACCTTGTGCGTAGAAGCCCTGCACACAGGCAAGAAGACCCCAGGCCCGCGGGCGCTCCCGACCCTGGAGCCCCCTGGCTGGCTGCAGCCACAGGGAACGGGGGTTCTGAGTTGGCAGCCCCCATTCCCGAAGCATCCACGGGCAGTTCCCCGAAGGGCTGACACCGGCTGCGCCTCAGCAGCCAGACAACCTCCCTCCCTCTGCTCGGGCACTGCAAGCCACACAGCCACTTGTGTCCCCTGTGTCCCTGGAGGCCGCAGCGCGTTTTGGGTTTTGGCGCGGACGGGCCCCTCTCGGCTTCCGTAGTCCATTTGCCCCCGGAGCCTGCCAGACCCCTGGCCCCAGGGGCGGGCCCTGCTGAGTCCCCGAGCGCCTCCTGGGTTCCTGCCACCACCCTTGGGCCGGGATGAGGTGCCACCTTGTGCGTAGAAGCCCTGCACACAGGCAAGAAGCCCCCCAGGCCCGCGGGCGCGCCCGAACCTGGAGCCCCCTGGCTGGCTGCAGCCACAGGGAACGGGGGTTCTGAGTTGGCAGCCCCCATTCCCGAAGCATCCACGGGCAGTTCCCCGAAGGGCTGACACCGGCTGCGCCTCAGCAGCCAGACAACCTCCCTCCCTCTGGTCGGGCACTGCAAGCCACACAGCCACTTGTGTCCCCTGTGTCCCTGGAGGCCGCAGCGTGTTTTGGGTTTTGGCACGGATGGGCCCCTCTCGGCTTCCGTAGTCCATTTGCCCCCGGAGCCTGCCAGACCCCTGGCCCCAGGGGCGGGCCCTGCTGAGTCCCCGAGCGCCTCCTGGGTTCCTGCCACCACCCTTGGGCCGGGATGAGGTGCCACCTTGTGCGTAGAAGCCCTGCACACAGGCAAGAAGCCCCCCAGGCCCACGGGCGCGCCCGACCCTGGAGCCCCCTGGCTGGCTGCAGCCACAGGGAACGGGGGTTCTGAGTTGGCAGCCCCCATTCCCGAAGCATCCACGGGCAGTTCCCCGAAGGGCTGACACCGGCTACGCCTCAGCAGCCAGACAACCTCCCTCCCTCTGCTCGGGCACTGCAAGCCACACAGCCACTTGTGTCCCCTGTGTCCCTGGAGGCCGCAGCGCGTTTTGGGTTTTGGCGCGGACGGGCCCCTCTCGGCTTCCGTAGTCCATTTGCCCCAGAGCCTGCCAGACCCCTGGCCCCAGGGGCGGGCACTGCTGAGTCCCCGAGCGCCTCCTGGGTTCCTGCCACCACCCTTGGGCCGGGATGAGGTGCCACCTTGTGCGTAGAAGCCCTGCACACAGGCAAGAAGCCCCCCAGGCCCGCGGGCGCGCCCGACCCTGGAGCCCCCTGGCTGGCTACAGCCACAGGGAACGGGGGTTCTGAGTTGGCAGCCCCCATTCCCGAAGCATCCACGGGCAGTTCCCCGAAGGGCTGACACCGGCTGCGCCTCAGCAGCCAGACAACCTCCCTCCCTCTGGTCGGGCACTGCAAGCCACACAGCCACTTGTGTCCCCTGTGTCCCTGGAGGCCGCAGCGCGTTTTGGGTTTTGGCGCGGACGGGCCCCTCTCGGCTTCCGTAGTCCATTTGCCCCCGGAGCCTGCCAGAACCCTGGCACCAGGGGCGGGCCCTGCTGAGTCCCCGAGCGCCTCCTGGGTTCCTGCCACCACCCTTGGGCCGGGATGAGGTGCCACCTTGTGCGTAGAAGCCCTGCACACAGGCAAGAAGACCCCAGGCCCGCGGGCGCGCCCGACCCTGGAGCCCCCTGGCTGGCTGCAGCCACAGGGAACGGGGGTTCTGAGTTGGCAGCCCCCATTCCCGAAGCATCCACGGGCAGTTCCCCGAAGGGCTGACACCGGCTGCGCCTCAGCAGCCAGACAACCTCCCTCCCTCTGGTCGGGCACTGCAAGCCACACAGCCACTTGTGTCCCCTGTGTCCCTGGAGGCCGCAGCGCGTTTTGGGTTTTGGCGCGGACGGGCCCCTCTCGGCTTCCGTAGTCCATTTGCCCCGGAGCCTGCCAGACCCCTGGCCCCAGGGGCGGGCCCTGCTGAGTCCCCGAGCGCCTCCTGGGTTCCTGCCACCACCCTTGGGCCGGGATGAGGTGCCACCTTGTGCGTAGAAGCCCTGCACACAGGCAAGAAGCCCCCCAGGCCCGCGGGCGCGCCCGACCCTGGAGCCCCCTGGCTGGCTACAGCCACAGGGAACGGGGGTTCTGAGTTGGCAGCCCCCATTCCCGAACCATCCACGGGCAGTTCCCCGAAGGGCTGACACCGGCTGCGCCTCAGCAGCCAGACAACCTCCCTCCCTCTGGTCGGGCACTGCAAGCCACACAGCCACTTGTGTCCCCTGTGTCCCTGGAGGCTGCAGCGCGTTTTGGGTTTTGGCGCGGACGGGCCCCTCTCGGCTTCCGTAGTCCATTTGCCCCTGGAGCCTGCCAGACCCCTGGCCCCAGGGGCGGGCCCTGCTGAGTCCCCGAGCGCCTCCTGGGTTCCTGCCACCACCCTTGGGCCGGGATGAGGTGCCACCTTGTGCGTAGAAGCCCTGCACACAGGCAAGAAGCCCCCCAGGCCCGCCCGACCCTGGAGCCCCCTGGCTGGCTGCAGCCACAGGGAACGGGGGTTCTGAGTTGGCAGCCCCCATTCCCGAAGCATCCACGGGCAGTTCCCCGAAGGGCTGACACCGGCTGCGCCTCAGCAGCCAGACAACCTCCCTCCCTCTGGTCGGGCACTGCAAGCCACACAGCCACTTGTGTCCCCTGTGTCCCTGGAGGCCGCAGCGCGTTTTGGGTTTCGCGGACGGGCCCCTCTCGGCTTCCGTAGTCCATTTGCCCCCGGAGCCTGCCAGACCCCTGGCCCCAGGGGCGGGCCCTGCTGAGTCCCCGAGCGCCTCCTGAGTTCCTGCCACCACCCTTGGGCCGGGATGAGGTGCCACCTTGTGCGTAGAAGCCCTGCACACAGGCAAGAAGCCCCCCAGGCCCGCGGGCGCGCCCGACCCTGGAGCCCCCTGGCTGGCTGCAGCCACAGGGAACGGGGGTTCTGAGTTGGCAGCCCCCATTCCCGAAGCATCCACGGGCAGTTCCCCGAAGGGCTGATACCGCCTGCGCCTCAGCAGCCAGACAACCTCCCTCCCTCTGGTCGGGCACTGCAAGCCACACAGCCACTTGTGTCCCCTGTGTCCCTGGAGGCCGCAGCGCGTTTTGGGTTTTGGCGCGGACGGGCCCCTCTCGGCTTCCGTAGTCCATTTGCCCCGGAGCCTGCCAGACCCCTGGCCCCAGGGGCGGGCCCTGCTGAGTCCCCGAGCGCCTCCTGGGTTCCTGCCACCACCCTTTGGCCGGGATGAGGTGCCACCTTGTGCGTAGAAGCCCTGCACACAGGCAAGAAGACCCCAGGCCCGCGTGTGCGCCCGACCCTGGAGCCCCCTGGCTGGCTGCAGCCACAGGGAACGGGGGTTCTGAGTTGGCATCCCCCATTCCCGAAGCATCCACGGGCAGTTCCCCGAAGGGCTGACACCGGCTGCGCCTCAGCAGCCAGACAACCTCCCTCCCTCTGGTCGGCACTGCAAGCCACACAGCCACTTGTGTCCCCTGTGTCCCTGGAGGCCGCAGCGCGTTTTGGGTTTTGGCGCGGACGGGCCCCTTTCGGCTTCCGTAGTCCATTTGCCCCTGGAGCCTGCCAGACCCCTGGCCCCAGGGGCGGGCCCTGCTGAGTCCCCGAGCGCCTCCTGAGTTCCTGCCACCACCCTGGAGCCGGGATGAGGTGCCACCTTGTGCGTAGAAGCCCTGCACACAGGCAAGAAGACCCCAGGCCCGCGGGCGCGCCCGACCCTGGAGCCCCCTGGCTGGCTGCAGCCACAGGGAACGGGGGTTCTGAGTTGGCAGCCCCCATTCCCGAAGCATCCACGGGCAGTTCCCCGAAGAGCTGACACCGGCTGCGCCTCAGCAGCCAGACAACCTCCCTCCCTCTGGTCGGGCACTGCAAGCCACACAGCCACTTGTGTCCCCTGTGTCCCTGGAGGCCACAGCGCGTTTTGGGTTTTGGCGCGGACGGGCCCCTCTCGGCTTCCGTAGTCCATTTGCCCCGGAGCCTGCCAGACCCCTGGCCCCAGGGGCGGGCCCTGCTGAGTCCCCGAGCGCCTCCTGGGTTCCTGCCACCACCCTTGGGCCGGGATGAGGTGCCACCTTGTGCGTAGAAGCCCTGCACACAGGCAAGAAGCCCCCCAGGCCCGCGGGTGCGCCCGACCCTGGAGTCCCCTGGCTGGCTGCAGCCACAGGGAATGGGGGTTCTGAGTTGGCAGCCCCCATTCCCGAAGCATCCACGGGCAGTTCCCCGAAGGGCTGACACCGGCTGCGCCTCAGCAGCCAGACAACCTCCCTCCCTCTGGTCGGGCACTGCAAGCCACACAGCCACTTGTGTCCCCTGTGTCCCTGGAGGCCGCAGCGCGTTTTGGGTTTTGGCGCGGACGGGCCCCTCTCGGCTTCCGTAGTCCATTTGCCCCCGGAGCCTGCCAGAACCCTGGCCCCAGGGGCGGGCCCTGCTGAGTCCCCGAGCGCCTCCTGGGTTCCTGCCACCACCCTTGGGCCGGGATGAGGTGCCACCTTGTGCGTAGAAGCCCTGCACACAGGCAAGAATCCCCCCAGGCCCGCGGGCGGGCCTGACCCTGGAGCCCCATGGCTGGCTGCAGCCACAGGGAACGGGGGTTCTGAGTTGGCAGCCCCCATTCCCGAAGCATCCAAGGGCAGTTCCCCGAAGGGCTGACACCGGCTGCGCCTCAGCAGCCAGACAAACTCCCTCCCTCTGGTCGGGCACTGCAAGACACACAGCCACTTGTGTCCCCTGTGTCTCTGGAGGCCGCAGCGCGTTTTGGGTTTTGGCGCGGACGGGCCCCTCTCGGCTTCCGTAGTCCATTTGCCCCAGAGCCTGCCAGACCCCTGGCCCCAGGGGCGGGCCCTGCTGAGTCTCCGAGTGCCTCCTGAGTTCCTGCCACCACCCTTGGGCCGGGATGAGGTGCCACCTTGTGCGTAGAAGCCCTGCACACAGGCAAGAAGCCCCCTAGGCCCGCGGGCGCGCCCGACCCTGGAGCCCCTTGGCTGGCTGCAGCCACAGGGAACGGGGGTTCTGAGTTGGCAGCCCCCATTCCCGAAGCATCCACGGGCAGTTCCCCGAAGGGCTGACACCGGCTGAACCTCAGCAGCCAGACAACCTCCCTCTGGTCGGGCACTGCAAGCCACACAGCCACTTGTATCCCCTGTGTCCCGGAGGCCGCAGCGCGTTTTGGGTTTTGGCGCAGACGGGCCCCTCTCGGCTTCTGTATTCCATTTGCCCCCAGAGCCTACCAGACTCCTGGCCACAGCGGCGGGCCTTGCTGAGTCCCCGAGCGCCTCCTGAGTTCCTGCCACCACCCTTGGGCCGGGATGAGGTGCCACCTTGTGCGTAGAAGCCCTGCACACAGGCAAGAAGACCCCAGGCCCGCGGGCGCGCCCGACCCTGGAGCCCCCTGGCTGGCTGCAGCCACAGGGAACGGGGGTTCTGAGTTGGCAGCCCCCATTCCCGAAGCATCCACGGGCAGTTCCCCGAAGGGCTGACACCGGCTGCGCCTCAGCAGCCAGACAACCTCCCTCCCTCTGGTCGGGCACTGCAAGCCACACAGCCACTTGTGTCCCCTGTGTCCCTGGAGGCCACAGCGCGTTTTGGGTTTTGGCGCGGACGGGCCCCTCTCGGCTTCTGTATTCCATTTGCCCCGGAGCCTGCCAGACCCCTGGCCCCAGGGGCGGGCCCTGCTGAGTCCCCGAGCGCCTCCTGGGTTCCTGCCACCACCCTTGGGCCGGGATGAGGTGCCACCTTGTGCGTAGAAGCCCTGCACACAGGCAAGAAGCCCCCCAGGCCCGCGGGCGCGCCCGACCCTGGAGTCCACTGGCTGGCTGCAGCCACAGGGAATGGGGGTTCTGAGTTGGCAGCCCCCATTCCCGAAGCATCCACGGGCAGTTCCCCGAAGGGCTGACACCGGCTGCGCCTCAGCAGCCAGACAACCTCCCTCCCTCTGGTCGGGCACTGCAAGCCACACAGCCACTTGTGTCCCCTGTGTCCCTGGAGGCCGCAGCGCGTTTTGGGTTTTGGCGCGGACGGGCCCCTCTCGGCTTCCGTAGTCCATTTGCCCCGGAGCCTGCCAGACCCCTGGCCCCAGGGGCGGGCCCTGCTGAGTCCCCGAGCGCCTCCTGGGTTCCTGCCACCACCCTTGGGCCGGGATGAGGTGCCACCTTGTGCGTAGAAGCCCTGCACACAGGCAAGAAGCCCCCCAGGCCCGCGGGCGCGCCCGACCCTGGAGCCCCCTGGCTGGCTACAGCCACAGGGAACGGGGGTTCTGAGTTGGCAGCCCCCATTCCCGAAGCATCCACGGGCAGTTCCCCGAAGGGCTGACACCGGCTGCGCCTCAGCAGCCAGACAACCTCCCTCCCTCTGGTCGGGCAATGCAAGCCACACAGCCACTTGTGTCCCCTGTGTCCCTGGAGGCCGCAGCGCGTTTTGGGTTTTGGCGCGGACGGGCCCCTCTCGGCTTCCGTAGTCCATTTGCCCCCGGAGCCTGCCAGACCCCTGGCCCCAGGGGCGGGCCCTGCAGAGTCCCCGAGCGCCTCCTGGGTTCCTGCCACCACCCTTGGGCCGGGATGAGGTGCCACCTTGTGCGTAGAAGCCCTGCACACAGGCAAGAAGCCCCCCAGGCCCGCGGGCGCGCCCGACCCTGGAGCCCCCTGGCTGGCTGCAGCCACAGGGAACGGGGGTTCTGAGTTGGCAGCCCCCATTCCCGAAGCATCCACGGGCAGTTCCCCGAAGGGCTGACACCGGCTGCGCCTCAGCAGCCAAACTCCCTCCCTCTGGTCGGGCACTGCAAGCCACACAGCCACTTGTGTCCCCTGTGTCCCTGGAGGCCGCAGCGCGTTTTGGGTTTTGGCGCGGACGGGCCCCTCTCGGCTTCCGTAGTCCATTTGCCCCGGAGCCTGCCAGACCCCTGGCCCCAGGGGCGGGCCCTGCTGAGTCCCCGAGTGCCTCCTGAGTTCCTGCCACCACCCTTGGGCCGGGATGAGGTGCCACCTTGTGCGTAGAAGCCCTGCACACAGGCAAGAAGCCCCCAGGCCCGCGGGCGCGCCCGACCCTGGAGCCCCCTGGCTGGCTGCAGCCACAGGGAATGGGGGTTCTGAGTTGGCAGCCCCCATTCCCGAAGCATCCACGGGCAGTTCCCCGAAGGGCTGACACCGGCTGCGCCTCAGCAGCCAGACAACCTCCCTCCCTCTGGTCGGGCACTGCAAGCCACACAGCACTTGTGTCCCCTGTGTCCCTGGAGGCCACAGCGCGTTTTGGGTTTTGGCGCGGACGGGCCCCTCTCGGCTTCCGTAGTCCATTTGCCCCCGAGGCTGCCAGACCCCTGGCCCCAGGGGCGGGCCCTGCTGAGTCCCCGAGTGCCTCCTGATTTCCTGCCACCACCCTTGGGCCGGGATGAGGTGCCACCTTGTGCGTAGAAGCCCTGCACACAGGCAAGAAGCCCCCTAGGCCCGCGGGCGCGCCCGACCCTGGAGCCTCTTGGCTGGCTGCAGCCACAGGGAACGGGGGTTCTGAGTTGGCAGCCCCCATTCCCGAAGCATCCACGGGCAGTTCCCCGAAGGGCTGACACCGGCTGAACCTCAGCAGCCAGAAAACCTCCCTCTGGTCGGGCACTGCAAGCCACACAGCCACTTGTATCCCCTGTGTCCCGGAGGCCGCAGCGCGTTTTGGGTTTTGGCGCAGACGGGCCCCTCTCGGCTTCTGTATTACATTTGCCCCCAGAGCCTACCAGACCCCTGGCCCCAGGGGTGGGCCTTGCTGAGTCCCAGAGCGCCTCCTGAATTCCTGCCACCACCCTTGGGCCGGGATGAGGTGCCACCTTGTGCGTAGAAGCCCTGCACACAGGCAAGAAGACCCCAGGCCCGCGGGCGCGCCCGACCCTGGAGCCCCCTGGCTGGCTGCAGCCACAGGGAACGGGGGTTCTGAGTTGGCAGCCCCCATTCCCGAAGCATCCACGGGCAGTTCCCCGAAGGGCTGACACCGGCTGCGCCTCAGCAGCCAGACAACCTCCCTCCCTCTGGTCGGGCACTGCAAGCCACACAGCCACTTGTGTCCCCTGTGACCCTGGAGGCAGCAGCGCGTTTTGGGTTTTGGCGCGGACGGGCCCCTCTCGGCTTCTGTATTCCATTTGCCCCTGGAGCCTGCCAGACCCCTGGCCCCAGGGGCGGGCCCTGCTGAGTTCCCGAGCGCCTCCTGGGTTCCTGCCACCACCCTTGGGCCGGGATGAGGTGCCACCTTGTGCGTAGAAGCCCTGCACACAGGCAAGAAGCCCCCCAGGCCCGCGGGCGCTACCGATCCTGGAGCCCCCTGGCTGGCTGCAGCCACAGGGAACGGGGGTTCTGAGTTGGCAGCCCCCATTCCCGAAGCATCCATGGGCAGTTCCCCGAAGGGCTGACACCGGCTGCGCCTCAGCAGCCAGACAACCTCCCTCCCTCTGGTCGGGCACTGCAAGCCACACAGCCACTTGTGTCCCCTGTGTCCCTGGAGGCCGCTGCGCGTTTTGGGTTTTGGCGCGGACGGGCCCCTCTCGGCTTCCGTAGTCCATTTGCCCCCGGAGCCTGCCAGACCCCTGGCCCCAGGGGCGGGCCCTGCTGAGTCCCCGAGCGCCTCCTGGGTTCCTGCCACCACCCTTGGGCCGGGATTTTGTGCCACCTTGTGCGTAGAAGCCCTGCACACAGGCAAGAAGCCCCCCAGGCCCGCGGGCGCGCCCGACCCTGGAGCCCCCTGGCTGGCTACAGCCACAGGGAACGGGGTTTCTGAGTTGGCAGCCCCCATTCCCGAAGCATCCACGGGCAGTTCCCCGAAGGGCTGACACCGGCTGCGCCTCAGCAGCCAGACAACCTCCCTCCCTCTGGTCGGGCACTGCAAGCCACACAGCCACTTGTGTCCCCTGTGTCCCTGGAGGCCGCAGCGCATTTTGGGTTTTGGCACGGACGGGCCCCTCTCGGCTTCCCTAGTCCATTTGCCCCTGGAGCCTGCCAGACCCCTGGCCCCAGGGGCGGGCCCTGCTGAGTCCCCGAGTGCCTCCTGGGTTCCTGCCACCACCCTTGGGCCGGGATGAGGTGCCACCTTGTGCGTAGAAGCCCTGCACACAGGCAAGAAGCCCCCCAGGCCCGCGGGTGCGCCCGACCCTGGAGCCCCCTGGCTGGCTGCAGCCACAGGGAACGGGGGTTCTGAGTTGGCAGCCCCCATTCCCGAAGCATCCACGGGCAGTTCCCCGAAGGGCTGACACCGGCTGCGCCTCAGCAGCCAGACAACTTCCCTCCCTCTGGTCGGGCACTGCAAGCCACACAGCCACTTGTGTCCCCTGTGTCCCTGGAGGCCGCAGCGCGTTTTGGGTTTTGGCGCGGACGGGCCCCTCTTGGCTTCCGTAGTCCATTTGCCCCCGGAGCCTGCCAGACCCCTGGCCCCAGGGGCGGGCCCTGCTGAGTCCCCGAGCGCCTCCTGGGTTCCTGCCACCACCCTTGGGCCGGGATGAGGTGCCACCTTGTGCGTAGAAGCCCTGCACACAGGCAAGAAGCCCCCCAGGCCCGCGGGCGCGCCCGACCCTGGAGCCCCCTGGCTGGCTGCAGCCACAGGGAACGGGGGTTCTGAGTTGGCAGCCCCCATTCCCGAAGCATCCACGGGCAGTTCCCCGAAGGGCTGACACCGGCTGCGCCTCAGCAGCCAGACAACCTCCCTCCCTCTGGTCGGGCACTGCAAGCCACACAGCCACTTGTGTCCCCTGTGTCCCTGGAGGCCGCAGCACGTTTTGGGTTTTGGCGCGGACGGGCCCCTCTCGGCTTCCGTAGTCCATTTGCCCCCGGAGCCTGCCAGACCCCTGGCCCCAGGGGCGGGCCCTGCTGAGTCCCCGAGCGCCTCCTGAGTTCCTGCCACCACCCTTGGGCCGGTATGAGGTGCCACCTTGTGCGTAGAAGCCCTGCACACAGGCAAGAAGCCCCCCAGGCCCGCGGGCGCGCCCGACCCTGGAGCCCCCTGGCTGGCTGCAGCCACAGGGAACGGGGGTTCTGAGTTGGCAGCCCCCATTCCCGAAGCATCCACGGGCAGTTCCCCGAAGGGCTGATACCGCCTGCGCCTCAGCAGCCAGACAACCTCCCTCCCTCTGGTCGGGCACTGCAAGCCACACAGCCACTTGTGTCCCCTGTGTCCCTGGAGGCCGCAGCGCGTTTTGGGTTTTGGCGCGGACGGGCCCCTCTCGGCTTCCGTAGTCCATTTGCCCCGGAGCCTGCCAGACCCCTGGCCCCAGGGGCGGGCCCTGCTGAGTCCCTGAGCGCCTCCTGGGTTCCTGCCACCACCCTTGGGCCGGGATGAGGTGCCACCTTGTGCGTAGAAGCCCTGCACACAGGCAAGAAGACCCCAGGCCCGCGTGTGCGCCCGACCCTGGAGCCCCCTGGCTGGCTGCAGCCACAGGGAACGGGGGTTCTGAGTTGGCAGCCCCCATTCCCGAAGCATCCACGGGCAGTTCCCCGAAGGGCTGACACCGGCTGCGCCTCAGCAGCCAGACAACCTCCCTCCCTCTGGTCGGGCACTGCAAGCCACACAGCCACTTGTGTCCCCTGTGTCCCTGGAGGCCGCAGCGCGTTTTGGGTTTTGGCGCGGACGGGCCCCTTTCGGCTTCCGTAGTCCATTTGCCCCTGGAGCCTGCCAGACCCCTGGCCCCAGGGGCGGGCCCTGCTGAGTCCCCGAGCGCCTCCTGAGTTCCTGCCACCACCCTGGAGCCGGGATGAGGTGCCACCTTGTGCGTAGAAGCCCTGCACACAGGCAAGAAGACCCCAGGCCCGCGGGCGCGCCCGACCCTGGAGCCCCCTGGCTGGCTGCAGCCACAGGGAACGGGGGTTCTGAGTTGGCAGCCCCCATTCCCGAAGCATCCACGGGCAGTTCCCCGAAGAGCTGACACCGGCTGCGCCTCAGCAGCCAGACAACCTCCCTCCCTCTGGTCGGGCACTGCAAGCCACACAGCCACTTGTGTCCCCTGTGTCCCTGGAGGCCACAGCGCGTTTTGGGTTTTGGCGCGGACGGGCCCCTCTCGGCTTCCGTAGTCCATTTGCCCCGGAGCCTGCCAGACCCCTGGCCCCAGGGGCGGGCCCTGCTGAGTCCCCGAGCGCCTCCTGGGTTCCTGCCACCACCCTTGGGCCGGGATGAGGTGCCACCTTGTGCGTAGAAGCCCTGCACACAGGCAAGAAGCCCCCCAGGCCCGCGGGTGCGCCCGACCCTGGAGTCCCCTGGCTGGCTGCAGCCACAGGGAATGGGGGTTCTGAGTTGGCAGCCCCCATTCCCGAAGCATCCACGGGCAGTTCCCCGAAGGGCTGACACCGGCTGCGCCTCAGCAGCCAGACAACCTCCCTCCCTCTGGTCGGGCACTGCAAGCCACACAGCCACTTGTGTCCCCTGTGTCCCTGGAGGCCGCAGCGCGTTTTGGGTTTTGGCGCGGACGGGCCCCTCTCGGCTTCCGTAGTCCATTTGCCCCCGGAGCCTGCCAGAACCCTGGCCCCAGGGGCGGGCCCTGCTGAGTCCCCGAGCGCCTCCTGGGTTCCTGCCACCACCCTTGGGCCGGGATGAGGTGCCACCTTGTGCGTAGAAGCCCTGCACACAGGCAAGAAGCCCCCCAGGCCCGCGGGCGCGCCCGACCCTGGAGCCCCCTGGCTGGCTGCAGCCACAGGGAACGGGGGTTCTGAGTTGGCAGCCCCCATTCCCGAAGCATCCACGGGCAGTTCCCCGAAGGGCTGACACCGGCTGCGCCTCAGCAGCCAGACAAACTCCCTCCCTCTGGTCGGGCACTGCAAGCCACACAGCCACTTGTATCCCCTGTGTCCCGGAGGCCGCAGCGCGTTTTGGGTTTTGGCGCGGACGGGCCCCTCTCGGCTTCCGTAGTCCATTTGCCCCCGGAGCCTGCCAGACCCCTGGCCCCAGGGGCGGGCCCTGCAGAGTCCCCGAGCGCCTCCTGGGTTCCTGCCACCACCCTTGGGCCGGGATGAGGTGCCACCTTGTGCGTAGAAGCCCTGCACACAGGCAAGAAGCCCCCCAGGCCCGCGGGCGCGCCCGACCCTGGAGCCCCCTGGCTGGCTGCAGCCACAGGGAACGGGGGTTCTGAGTTGGCAGCCCCCATTCCCGAAGCATCCACGGGCAGTTCCCCGAAGGGCTGACACCGGCTGCGCCTCAGCAGCCAAACTCCCTCCCTCTGGTCGGGCACTGCAAGCCACACAGCCACTTGTGTCCCCTGTGTCCCTGGAGGCCGCAGCGCGTTTTGGGTTTTGGCGCGGACGGGCCCCTCTCGGCTTCCGTAGTCCATTTGCCCCGGAGCCTGCCAGACCCCTGGCCCCAGGGGCGGGCCCTGCTGAGTCCCCGAGTGCCTCCTGAGTTCCTGCCACCACCCTTGGGCCGGGATGAGGTGCCACCTTGTGCGTAGAAGCCCTGCACACAGGCAAGAAGCCCCCCAGGCCCGCGGGCGCGCCCGACCCTGGAGCCCCCCTGGCTGGCTGCAGCCACAGGGAATGGGGGTTCTGAGTTGGCAGCCCCCATTCCCGAAGCATCCACGGGCAGTTCCCCGAAGGGCTGACACCGGCTGCGCCTCAGCAGCCAGACAAACTCCCTCCCTCTGGTCGGGCACTGCAAGCCACACAGCCACTTGTATCCCCTGTGTCCCGGAGGCCGCAGCGCGTTTTGGGTTTTGGCGCGGACGGGCCCCTCTCGGCTTCCGTAGTCCATTTGCCCCCGGAGCCTGCCAGACCCCTGGCCCCAGGGGCGGGCCCTGCAGAGTCCCCGAGCGCCTCCTGGGTTCCTGCCACCACCCTTGGGCCGGGATGAGGTGCCACCTTGTGCGTAGAAGCCCTGCACACAGGCAAGAAGCCCCCCAGGCCCGCGGGCGCGCCCGACCCTGGAGCCCCCTGGCTGGCTGCAGCCACAGGGAACGGGGGTTCTGAGTTGGCAGCCCCCATTCCCGAAGCATCCACGGGCAGTTCCCCGAAGGGCTGACACCGGCTGCGCCTCAGCAGCCAAACTCCCTCCCTCTGGTCGGGCACTGCAAGCCACACAGCCACTTGTGTCCCCTGTGTCCCTGGAGGCCGCAGCGCGTTTTGGGTTTTGGCGCGGACGGGCCCCTCTCGGCTTCCGTAGTCCATTTGCCCCGGAGCCTGCCAGACCCCTGGCCCCAGGGTCGGGCCCTGCTGAGTCCCCGAGTGCCTCCTGAGTTCCTGCCACCACCCTTGGGCCGGGATTTTGTGCCACCTTGTGCGTAGAAGCCCTGCACACAGGCAAGAAGCCCCCCAGGCCCGCGGGCGCGCCCGACCCTGGAGCCCCCTGGCTGGCTGCAGCCACAGGGAATGGGGGTTCTGAGTTGGCAGCCCCCATTCCCGAAGCATCCACGGGCAGTTCCCCGAAGGGCTGACACCGGCTGCGCCTCAGCAGCCAGACAACCTCCCTCCCTCTGGTCGGGCACTGCAAGCCACACAGCCACTTGTGTCCCCTGTGTCCCTGGAGGCCGCAGCGCGTTTTGGGTTTTGGCGCGGACGGGCCCCTCTCGGCTTCCGTAGTCCATTTGCCCCGGAGCCTGCCAGACCCCTGGCCCCAGGGGCGGGCCCTGCTGAGTCCCTGAGCGCCTCCTGGGTTCCTGCCACCACCCTTGGGCCGGGATGAGGTGCCACCTTGTGCGTAGAAGCCCTGCACACAGGCAAGAAGACCCCAGGCCCGCGTGTGCGCCCGACCCTGGAGCCCCCTGGCTGGCTGCAGCCACAGGGAACGGGGGTTCTGAGTTGGCATCCCCCATTCCCGAAGCATCCACGGGCAGTTCCCCGAAGGGCTGACACCGGCTGCGCCTCAGCAGCCAGACAACCTCCCTCCCTCTGGTCGGGCACTGCAAGCCACACAGCCACTTGTGTCCCCTGTGTCCCTGGAGGCCGCAGCGCGTTTTGGGTTTTGGCGCGGACGGGCCCCTTTCGGCTTCCGTAGTCCATTTGCCCCTGGAGCCTGCCAGACCCCTGGCCCCAGGGGCGGGCCCTGCTGAGTCCCCGAGCGCCTCCTGAGTTCCTGCCACCACCCTGGAGCCGGGATGAGGTGCCACCTTGTGCGTAGAAGCCCTGCACACAGGCAAGAAGACCCCAGGCCCGCGGGCGCGCCCGACCCTGGAGCCCCCTGGCTGGCTGCAGCCACAGGGAACGGGGGTTCTGAGTTGGCAGCCCCCATTCCCGAAGCATCCACGGGCAGTTCCCCGAAGAGCTGACACCGGCTGCGCCTCAGCAGCCAGACAACCTCCCTCCCTCTGGTCGGGCACTGCAAGCCACACAGCCACTTGTGTCCCCTGTGTCCCTGGAGGCCACAGCGCGTTTTGGGTTTTGGCGCGGACGGGCCCCTCTCGGCTTCCGTAGTCCATTTGCCCCGGAGCCTGCCAGACCCCTGGCCCCAGGGGCGGGCCCTGCTGAGTCCCCGAGCGCCTCCTGGGTTCCTGCCACCACCCTTGGGCCGGGATGAGGTGCCACCTTGTGCGTAGAAGCCCTGCACACAGGCAAGAAGCCCCCCAGGCCCGCGGGTGCGCCCGACCCTGGAGTCCCCTGGCTGGCTGCAGCCACAGGGAATGGGGGTTCTGAGTTGGCAGCCCCCATTCCCGAAGCATCCACGGGCAGTTCCCCGAGGGCTGACACCGGCTGCGCCTCAGCAGCCAGACAACCTCCCTCCCTCTGGTCGGGCACTGCAAGCCACACAGCCACTTGTGTCCCCTGTGTCCCTGGAGGCCGCAGCGCGTTTTGGGTTTTGGCGCGGACGGGCCCCTCTCGGCTTCCGTAGTCCATTTGCCCCCGGAGCCTGCCAGAACCCTGGCCCCAGGGGCGGGCCCTGCTGAGTCCCCGAGCGCCTCCTGGGTTCCTGCCACCACCCTTGGGCCGGGATGAGGTGCCACCTTGTGCGTAGAAGCCCTGCACACAGGCAAGAAGCCCCCCAGGCCCGCGGGCGCGCCCGACCCTGGAGCCCCCTGGCTGGCTGCAGCCACAGGGAACGGGGGTTCTGAGTTGGCAGCCCCCATTCCCGAAGCATCCACGGGCAGTTCCCCGAAGGGCTGACACCGGCTGCGCCTCAGCAGCCAGACAAGCTCCCTCCCTCTGGTCGGGCACTGCAAGCCACACAGCCACTTGTATCCCCTGTGTCCCGGAGGCCGCAGCGCGTTTTGGGTTTTGGCGCGGACGGGCCCCTCTCGGCTTCCGTAGTCCATTTGCCCCCGGAGCCTGCCAGACCCCTGGCCCCAGGGGCGGGCCCTGCTGAGTCCCCGAGCGCCTCCTGGGTTCCTGCCACCACCCTTGGGCCGGGATGAGGTGCCACCTTGTGCGTAGAAGCCCTGCACACAGGCAAGAAGCCCCCCAGGCCCGCGGGCGCGCCCGACCCTGGAGCCCCCTGGCTGGCTGCAGCCACAGGGAACGGGGGTTCTGAGTTGGCAGCCCCCATTCCCGAAGCATCCACGGGCAGTTCCCCGAAGGGCTGACACCGGCTGCGCCTCAGCAGCCAAACTCCCTCCCTCTGGTCGGGCACTGCAAGCCACACAGCCACTTGTGTCCCCTGTGTCCCTGGAGGCCGCAGCGCGTTTTGGGTTTTGGCGCGGACGGGCCCCTCTCGGCTTCCGTAGTCCATTTGCCCCGGAGCCTGCCAGACCCCTGGCCCCAGGGGCGGGCCCTGCTGAGTCCCCGAGTGCCTCCTGAGTTCCTGCCACCACCCTTGGGCCGGGATGAGGTGCCACCTTGTGCGTAGAAGCCCTGCACACAGGCAAGAAGCCCCCCAGGCCCGCGGGCGCGCCCGACCCTGGAGCCCCCTGGCTGGCTGCAGCCACAGGGAACGGGGGTTCTGAGTTGGCAGCCCCCATTCCCGAAGCATCCACGGGCAGTTCCCCGAAGGGCTGACACCGGCTGCGCCTCAGCAGCCAGACAACCTCCCTCCCTCTGGTCGGGCACTGCAAGCCACACAGCACTTGTGTCCCCTGTGTCCCTGGAGGCCACAGCGCGTTTTGGGTTTTGGCGCGGACGGGCCCCTCTCGGCTTCCGTAGTCCATTTGCCCCCGTGGCTGCCAGACCCCTGGCCCCAGGGGCGGGCCCTGCTGAGTCCCCGAGTGCCTCCTGATTTCCTGCCACCACCCTTGGGCCGGGATGAGGTGCCACCTTGTGCGTAGAAGCCCTGCACACAGGCAAGAAGCCCCCTAGGCCCGCGGGCGCGCCCGACCCTGGAGCCTCTTGGCTGGCTGCAGCCACAGGGAACGGGGGTTCTGAGTTGGCAGCCCCCATTCCCGAAGCATCCACGGGCAGTTCCCCGAAGGGCTGACACCGGCTGAACCTCAGCAGCCAGACAACCTCCCTCTGGTCGGGCACTGCAAGCCACACAGCCACTTGTATCCCCTGTGTCCCGGAGGCCGCAGCGCGTTTTGGGTTTTGGCGCAGACGGGCCCCTCTCGGCTTCTGTATTCCATTTGCCCCCAGAGCCTACCAGACCCCTGGCCCCAGGGGCGGGCCTTGCTGAGTCCCAGAGCGCCTCCTGAATTCCTGCCACCACCCTTGGGCCGGGATGAGGTGCCACCTTGTGCGTAGAAGCCCTGCACACAGGCAAGAAGACCCCAGGCCCGCGGGCGCGCCCGACCCTGGAGCCCCCTGGCTGGCTGCAGCCACAGGGAACGGGGGTTCTGAGTTGGCAGCCCCCATTCCCGAAGCATCCACGGGCAGTTCCCCGAAGGGCTGACACCGGCTGCGCCTCAGCAGCCAGACAACCTCCCTCCCTCTGGTCGGGCACTGCAAGCCACACAGCCACTTGTGTCCCCTGTGTCCCTGGAGGCAGCAGCGCGTTTTGGGTTTTGGCGCGGACGGGCCCCTCTCGGCTTCTGTATTCCATTTGCCCCTGGAGCCTGCCAGACCCCTGGCCCCAGGGGCGGGCCCTGCTGAGTTCCCGAGCGCCTCCTGGGTTCCTGCCACCACCCTTGGGCCGGGATGAGGTGCCACCTTGTGCGTAGAAGCCCTGCACACAGGCAAGAAGCCCCCCAGGCCCGCGGGCGCTCCCGATCCTGGAGCCCCCTGGCTGGCTGCAGCCACAGGGAACGGGGGTTCTGAGTTGGCAGCCCCCATTCCCGAAGCATCCATGGGCAGTTCCCCGAAGGGCTGACACCGGCTGCGCCTCAGCAGCCAGACAACCTCCCTCCCTCTGGTCGGGCACTGCAAGCCACACAGCCACTTGTGTCCCCTGTGTCCCTGGAGGCCGCTGCGCGTTTTGGGTTTTGGCGCGGACGGGCCCCTCTCGGCTTCTGTATTCCATTTGCCCCTGGAGCCTGCCAGACCCCTGGCCCCAGGGGCGGGCCCTGCTGAGTTCCCGAGCGCCTCCTGGGTTCCTGCCACCACCCTTGGGCCGGGATGAGGTGCCACCTTGTGCGTAGAAGCCCTGCACACAGGCAAGAAGCCCCCCAGGCCCGCGGGCGCGCCCGACCCTGGAGCCCCCTGGCTGGCTGCAGCCACAGGGAATGGGGGTTCTGAGTTGGCAGCCCCCATTCCCGAAGCATCCACGGGCAGTTCCCCGAAGGGCTGACACCGGCTGCGCCTCAGCAGCCAGACAACCTCCCTCCCTCTGGTCGGGCACTGCAAGCCACACAGCACTTGTGTCCCCTGTGTCCCTGGAGGCCACAGCGCGTTTTGGGTTTTGGCGCGGACGGGCCCCTCTCGGCTTCCGTAGTCCATTTGCCCCCGAGGCTGTCAGACCCCTGGCCCCAGGGGCGGGCCCTGCTGAGTCCCCGAGTGCCTCCTGATTTCCTGCCACCACCCTTGGGCCGGGATGAGGTGCCACCTTGTGCGTAGAAGCCCTGCACACAGGCAAGAAGCCCCCTAGGCCCGCGGGCGCGCCCGACCCTGGAGCCTCTTGGCTGGCTGCAGCCACAGGGAACGGGGGTTCTGAGTTGGCAGCCCCCATTCCCGAAGCATCCACGGGCAGTTCCCCGAAGGGCTGACACCGGCTGAACCTCAGCAGCCAGAAAACCTCCCTCTGGTCGGGCACTGCAAGCCACACAGCCACTTGTATCCCCTGTGTCCCGGAGGCCGCAGCGCGTTTTGGGTTTTGGCGCAGACGGGCCCCTCTCGGCTTCTGTATTCCATTTGCCCCCAGAGCCTACCAGACCCCTGGCCCCAGGGGCGGGCCTTGCTGAGTCCCAGAGCGCCTCCTGAATTCCTGCCACCACCCTTGGGCCGGGATGAGGTGCCACCTTGTGCGTAGAAGCCCTGCACACAGGCAAGAAGACCCCAGGCCCGCGGGCGCGCCCGACCCTGGAGCCCCCTGGCTGGCTGCAGCCACAGGGAACGGGGGTTCTGAGTTGGCAGCCCCCATTCCCGAAGCATCCACGGGCAGTTCCCCGAAGGGCTGACACCGGCTGCGCCTCAGCAGCCAGACAACCTCCCTCCCTCTGGTCGGGCACTGCAAGCCACACAGCCACTTGTGTCCCCTGTGACCCTGGAGGCAGCAGCGCGTTTTGGGTTTTGGCGCGGACGGGCCCCTCTCGGCTTCTGTATTCCATTTGCCCCTGGAGCCTGCCAGACCCCTGGCCCCAGGGGCGGGCCCTGCTGAGTTCCCGAGCGCCTCCTGGGTTCCTGCCACCACCCTTGGGCCGGGATGAGGTGCCACCTTGTGCGTAGAAGCCCTGCACACAGGCAAGAAGCCCCCCAGGCCCGCGGGCGCTACCGATCCTGGAGCCCCCTGGCTGGCTGCAGCCACAGGGAACGGGGGTTCTGAGTTGGCAGCCCCCATTCCCGAAGCATCCATGGGCAGTTCCCCGAAGGGCTGACACCGGCTGCGCCTCAGCAGCCAGACAACCTCCCTCCCTCTGGTCGGGCACTGCAAGCCACACAGCCACTTGTGTCCCCTGTGTCCCTGGAGGCCGCTGCGCGTTTTGGGTTTTGGCGCGGACGGGCCCCTCTCGGCTTCCGTAGTCCATTTGCCCCCGGAGCCTGCCAGACCCCTGGCCCCAGGGGCGGGCCCTGCTGAGTCCCCGAGCGCCTCCTGGGTTCCTGCCACCACCCTTGGGCCGGGATGAGGTGCCACCTTGTGCGTAGAAGCCCTGCACACAGGCAAGAAGCCCCCCAGGCCCGCGGGCGCGCCCGACCCTGGAGCCCCCTGGCTGGCTACAGCCACAGGGAACGGGGTTTCTGAGTTGGCAGCCCCCATTCCCGAAGCATCCACGGGCAGTTCCCCGAAGGGCTGACACCGGCTGCGCCTCAGCAGCCAGACAACCTCCCTCCCTCTGGTCGGGCACTGCAAGCCACACAGCCACTTGTGTCCCCTGTGTCCCTGGAGGCCGCAGCGCGTTTTGGGTTTTGGCGCGGACGGGCCCCTCTCGGCTTCCGTAGTCCATTTGCCCCGGAGCCTGCCAGACCCCTGGCCCCAGGGGCGGGCCCTGCTGAGTCCCCGAGCGCCTCCTGGGTTCCTGCCACCACCCTTGGGCCGGGATGAGGTGCCACATTGTGCGTAGAAGACCTGCACACAGGCAAGAAGACCCCAGGCCCGCGTGTGCGCCCGACCCTGGAGCCCCCTGGCTGGCTGCAGCCACAGGGAACGGGGGTTCTGAGTTGGCAGCCCCCATTCCCGAAGCATCGACGGGCAGTTCCCCGAAGGGCTGACACCGGCTGCGCCTCAGCAGCCAGACAACCTCCCTCCCTCTGGTCGGGCACTGCAAGCCACACAGCCACTTGTGTCCCCTGTGTCCCTGGAGGCCGCAGCGCATTTTGGGTTTTGGCACGGACGGGCCCCTCTCGGCTTCCCTAGTCCATTTGCCCCTGGAGCCTGCCAGACCCCTGGCCCCAGGGGCGGGCCTTGCTGAGTCCCCGAGTGCCTCCTGGGTTCCTGCCACCACCCTTGGGCCGGGATGAGGTGCCACCTTGTGCGTAGAAGCCCTGCACACAGGCAAGAAGCCCCCCAGGCCCGCGGGTGCGCCCGACCCTGGAGCCCCCTGGCTGGCTGCAGCCACAGGGAACGGGGGTTCTGAGTTGGCAGCCCCCATTCCCGAAGCATCCACGGGCAGTTCCCCGAAGGGCTGACACCGGCTGCGCCTCAGCAGCCAGACAACTTCCCTCCCTCTGGTCGGGCACTGCAAGCCACACAGCCACTTGTGTCCCCTGTGTCCCTGGAGGCCGCAGCGCGTTTTGGGTTTTGGCGCGGACGGGCCCCTCTCGGCTTCCGTAGTCCATTTGCCCCCGGAGCCTGCCAGACCCCTGGCCCCAGGGGCGGGCCCTGCTGAGTCCCCGAGCGCCTCCTGGGTTCCTGCCACCAACCTTGGGCCGGGATGAGGTGCCACCTTGTGCGTAGAAGCCCTGCACACAGGCAAGAAGCCCCCCAGGCCCGCGGGCGCGCCCGACCCTGGAGCCCCCTGGCTGGCTGCAGCCACAGGGAACGGGGGTTCTGAGTTGGCAGCCCCCATTCCCGAAGCATCCACGGGCAGTTCCCCGAAGGGCTGACACCGGCTGCGCCTCAGCAGCCAGACAACCTCCCTCCCTCTGGTCGGGCACTGCAAGCCACACAGCCACTTGTGTCCCCTGTGTCCCTGGAGGCCGCAGCACGTTTTGGGTTTTGGCGCGGACGGGCCCCTCTCGGCTTCCGTAGTCCATTTGCCCCCGGAGCCTGCCAGACCCCTGGCCCCAGGGGCGGGCCCTGCTGAGTCCCCGAGCGCCTCCTGAGTTCCTGCCACCACCCTTGGGCCGGGATGAGGTGCCACCTTGTGCGTAGAAGCCCTGCACACAGGCAAGAAGCCCCCCAGGCCCGCGGGCGCGCCCGACCCTGGAGCCCCCTGGCTGGCTGCAGCCACAGGGAACGGGGGTTCTGAGTTGGCAGCCCCCATTCCCGAAGCATCCACGGGCAGTTCCCCGAAGGGCTGATACCGCCTGCGCCTCAGCAGCCAGACAACCTCCCTCCCTCTGGTCGGGCACTGCAAGCCACACAGCCACTTGTGTCCCCTGTGTCCCTGGAGGCCGCAGCGCGTTTTGGGTTTTGGCGCGGACGGGCCCCTCTCGGCTTCCGTAGTCCATTTGCCCCGGAGCCTGCCAGACCCCTGGCCCCAGGGGCGGGCCCTGCTGTGTCCCCGAGCGCCTCCTGGGTTCCTGCCACCACCCTTTGGCCGGGATGAGGTGCCACCTTGTGCGTAGAAGCCCTGCACACAGGCAAGAAGACCCCAGGCCCGCGTGTGCGCCCGACCCTGGAGCCCACTGGCTGGCTGCAGCCACAGGGAACGGGGGTTCTGAGTTGGCATCCCCCATTCCCGAAGCATCCACGGGCAGTTCCCCGAAGGGCTGACACCGGCTGCGCCTCAGCAGCCAGACAACCTCCCTCCCTCTGGTCGGCACTGCAAGCCACACAGCCACTTGTGTCCCCTGTGTCCCTGGAGGCCGCAGCGCGTTTTGGGTTTTGGCGCGGACGGGCCCCTTTCGGCTTCCGTAGTCCATTTGCCCCTGGAGCCTGCCAGAACCCTGGCCCCAGGGGCGGGCCCTGCTGAGTCCCCGAGCGCCTCCTGAGTTCCTGCCACCACCCTGGAGCCGGGATGAGGTGCCACCTTGTGCGTAGAAGCCCTGCACACAGGCAAGAAGACCCCAGGCCCGCGGGCGCGCCCGACCCTGGAGCCCCCTGGCTGGCTGCAGCCACAGGGAACGGGGGTTCTGAGTTGGCAGCCCCCATTCCCGAAGCATCCACGGGCAGTTCCCCGAAGAGCTGACACCGGCTGCGCCTCAGCAGCCAGACAACCTCCCTCCCTCTGGTCGGGCACTGCAAGCCACACAGCCACTTGTGTCCCCTGTGTCCCTGGAGGCCACAGCGCGTTTTGGGTTTTGGCGCGGACGGGCCCCTCTCGGCTTCCGTAGTCCATTTGCCCCGGAGCCTGCCAGACCCCTGGCCCCAGGGGCGGGCCCTGCTGAGTCCCCGAGCGCCTCCTGGGTTCCTGCCACCACCCTTGGGCCGGGATGAGGTGCCACCTTGTGCGTAGAAGCCCTGCACACAGGCAAGAAGCCCCCCAGGCCCGCGGGTGCGCCCGACCCTGGAGTCCCCTGGCTGGCTGCAGCCACAGGGAATGGGGGTTCTGAGTTGGCAGCCCCCATTCCCGAAGCATCCACGGGCAGTTCCCCGAAGGGCTGACACCGGCTGCGCCTCAGCAGCCAGACAACCTCCCTCCCTCTGGTCGGGCACTGCAAGCCACACAGCCACTTGTGTCCCCTGTGTCCCTGGAGGCCGCAGCGCGTTTTGGGTTTTGGCGCGGACGGGCCCCTCTCGGCTTCCGTAGTCCATTTGCCCCCGGAGCCTGCCAGAACCCTGGCCCCAGGGGCGGGCCCTGCTGAGTCCCCGAGCGCCTCCTGGGTTCCTGCCACCACCCTTGGGCCGGGATGAGGTGCCACCTTGTGCGTAGAAGCCCTGCACACAGGCAAGAAGCCCCCCAGGCCCGCGGGCGCGCCCGACCCTGGAGCCCCCTGGCTGGCTGCAGCCACAGGGAACGGGGGTTCTGAGTTGGCAGCCCCCATTCCCGAAGCATCCACGGGCAGTTCCCCGAAGGGCTGACACCGGCTGCGCCTCAGCAGCCAGACAAACTCCCTCCCTCTGGTCGGGCACTGCAAGCCACACAGCCACTTGTATCCCCTGTGTCCCGGAGGCCGCAGCGCGTTTTGGGTTTTGGCGCGGACGGGCCCCTCTCGGCTTCCGTAGTCCATTTGCCCCCGGAGCCTGCCAGACCCCTGGCCCCAGGGGCGGGCCCTGCAGAGTCCCCGAGCGCCTCCTGGGTTCCTGCCACCACCCTTGGGCCGGGATGAGGTGCCACCTTGTGCGTAGAAGCCCTGCACACAGGCAAGAAGCCCCCCAGGCCCGCGGGCGCGCCCGACCCTGGAGCCCCCTGGCTGGCTGCAGCCACAGGGAACGGGGGTTCTGAGTTGGCAGCCCCCATTCCCGAAGCATCCACGGGCAGTTCCCCGAAGGGCTGACACCGGCTGCGCCTCAGCAGCCAAACTCCCTCCCTCTGGTCGGGCACTGCAAGCCACACAGCCACTTGTGTCCCCTGTGTCCCTGGAGGCCGCAGCGCGTTTTGGGTTTTGGCGCGGACGGGCCCCTCTCGGCTTCCGTAGTCCATTTGCCCCGGAGCCTGCCAGACCCCTGGCCCCAGGGGCGGGCCCTGCTGAGTCCCCGAGTGCCTCCTGAGTTCCTGCCACCACCCTTGGGCCGGGATGAGGTGCCACCTTGTGCGTAGAAGCCCTGCACACAGGCAAGAAGCCCCCCAGGCCCGCGGGCGCGCCCGACCCTGGAGCCCCCTGGCTGGCTGCAGCCACAGGGAATGGGGGTTCTGAGTTGGCAGCCCCCATTCCCGAAGCATCCACGGGCAGTTCCCCGAAGGGCTGACACCGGCTGCGCCTCAGCAGCCAGACAACCTCCCTCCCTCTGGTCGGGCACTGCAAGCCACACAGCACTTGTGTCCCCTGTGTCCCTGGAGGCCACAGCGCGTTTTGGGTTTTGGCGCGGACGGGCCCCTCTCGGCTTCCGTAGTCCATTTGCCCCCGAGGCTGCCAGACCCCTGGCCCCAGGGGCGGGCCCTGCTGAGTCCCCGAGTGCCTCCTGATTTCCTGCCACCACCCTTGGGCCGGGATGAGGTGCCACCTTGTGCGTAGAAGCCCTGCACACAGGCAAGAAGCCCCCTAGGCCCGCGGGCGCGCCCGACCCTGGAGCCTCTTGGCTGGCTGCAGCCACAGGGAACGGGGGTTCTGAGTTGGCAGCCCCCATTCCTGAAGCATCCACGGGCAGTTCCCCGAAGGGCTGACACCGGCTGAACCTCAGCAGCCAGACAACCTCCCTCTGGTCGGGCACTGCAAGCCACACAGCCACTTGTATCCCCTGTGTCCCGGAGGCCGCAGCGCGTTTTGGGTTTTGGCGCAGACGGGCCCCTCTCGGCTTCTGTATTCCATTTGCCCCCAGAGCCTACCAGACCCCTGGCCCCAGGGGCGGGCCTTGCTGAGTCCCAGAGCGCCTCCTGAATTCCTGCCACCACCCTTGGGCCGGGATGAGGTGCCACCTTGTGCGTAGAAGCCCTGCACACAGGCAAGAAGACCCCAGGCCCGCGGGCGCGCCCGACCCTGGAGCCCCCTGGCTGGCTGCAGCCACAGGGAACGGGGGTTCTGAGTTGGCAGCCCCCATTCCCGAAGCATCCACGGGCAGTTCCCCGAAGGGCTGACACCGGCTGCGCCTCAGCAGCCAGACAACCTCCCTCCCTCTGGTCGGGCACTGCAAGCCACACAGCCACTTGTGTCCCCTGTGTCCCTGGAGGCAGCAGCGCGTTTTGGGTTTTGGCGCGGACGGGCCCCTCTCGGCTTCCGTAGTCCATTTGCCCCCGGAGCCTGCCAGAACCCTGGCCCCAGGGGCGGGCCCTGCTGAGTCCCCGAGCGCCTCCTGGGTTCCTGCCACCACCCTTGGGCCGGGATGAGGTGCCACCTTGTGCGTAGAAGCCCTGCACACAGGCAAGAAGCCCCCAAGGCCCGCGGGCGCGCCCGACCCTGGAGCCCCCTGGCTGGCTGCAGCCACAGGGAACGGGGGTTCTGAGTTGGCAGCCCCCATTCCCGAAGCATCCACGGGCAGTTCCCCGAAGGGCTGACACCGGCTGCGCCTCAGCAGCCAGACAAACTCCCTCCCTCTGGTCGGGCACTGCAAGCCACACAGCCACTGGTATCCCCTGTGTCCCGGAGGCCGCAGCGCGTTTTGGGTTTTGGCGCGGACGGGCCCCTCTCGGCTTCCGTAGTCCATTTGCCCCCGGAGCCTGCCAGACCCCTGGCCCCAGGGGCGGGCCCTGCAGAGTCCCCGAGCGCCTCCTGGGTTCCTGCCACCACCCTTGGGCCGGGATGAGGTGCCACCTTGTGCGTAGAAGCCCTGCACACAGGCAAGAAGCCCCCCAGGCCCGCGGGCGCGCCCGACCCTGGAGCCCCCTGGCTGGCTGCAGCCACAGGGAACGGGGGTTCTGAGTTGGCAGCCCCCATTCCCGAAGCATCCACGGGCAGTTCCCCGAAGGGCTGACACCGGCTGCGCCTCAGCAGCCAAACTCCCTCCCTCTGGTCGGGCACTGCAAGCCACACAGCCACTTGTGTCCCCTGTGTCCCTGGAGGCCGCAGCGCGTTTTGGGTTTTGGCGCGGACGGGCCCCTCTCGGCTTCCGTAGTCCATTTGCCCCGGAGCCTGCCAGACCCCTGGCCCCAGGGGCGGGCCCTGCTGAGTCCCCGAGTGCCTCCTGAGTTCCTGCCACCACCCTTGGGCCGGGATGAGGTGCCACCTTGTGCGTAGAAGCCCTGCACACAGGCAAGAAGCCCCCCAGGCCCGCGGGCGCGCCCGACCCTGGAGCCCCCTGGCTGGCTGCAGCCACAGGGAATGGGGGTTCTGAGTTGGCAGCCCCCATTCCCGAAGCATCCACGGGCAGTTCCCCGAAGGGCTGACACCGGCTGCGCCTCAGCAGCCAGACAACCTCCCTCCCTCTGGTCGGGCACTGCAAGCCACACAGCACTTGTGTCCCCTGTGTCCCTGGAGGCCACAGCGCGTTTTGGGTTTTGGCGCGGACGGGCCCCTCTCGGCTTCCGTAGTCCATTTGCCCCCGAGGCTGCCAGACCCCTGGCCCCAGGGGCGGGCCCTGCTGAGTCCCCGAGTGCCTCCTGATTTCCTGCCACCACCCTTGGGCCGGGATGAGGTGCCACCTTGTGCGTAGAAGCCCTGCACACAGGCAAGAAGCCCCCTAGGCCCGCGGGCGCGCCCGACCCTGGAGCCTCTTGGCTGGCTGCAGCCACAGGGAACGGGGGTTCTGAGTTGGCAGCCCCCATTCCCGAAGCATCCACGGGCAGTTCCCCGAAGGGCTGACACCGGCTGAACCTCAGCAGCCAGACAACCTCCCTCTGGTCGGGCACTGCAAGCCACACAGCCACTTGTATCCCCTGTGTCCCGGAGGCCGCAGCGCGTTTTGGGTTTTGGCGCAGACGGGCCCCTCTCGGCTTCTGTATTCCATTTGCCCCCAGAGCCTACCAGACCCCTGGCCCCAGGGGCGGGCCTTGCTGAGTCCCAGAGCGCCTCCTGAATTCCTGCCACCACCCTTGGGCCGGGATGAGGTGCCACCTTGTGCGTAGAAGCCCTGCACACAGGCAAGAAGACCCCAGGCCCGCGGGCGCGCCCGACCCTGGAGCCCCCTGGCTGGCTGCAGCCACAGGGAACGGGGGTTCTGAGTTGGCAGCCCCCATTCCCGAAGCATCCACGGGCAGTTCCCCGAAGGGCTGACACCGGCTGCGCCTCAGCAGCCAGACAACCTCCCTCCCTCTGGTCGGGCACTGCAAGCCACACAGCCACTTGTGTCCCCTGTGTCCCTGGAGGCAGCAGCGCGTTTTGGGTTTTGGCGCGGACGGGCCCCTCTCGGCTTCTGTATTCCATTTGCCCCTGGAGCCTGCCAGACCCCTGGCCCCAGGGGCGGGCCCTGCTGAGTTCCCGAGCGCCTCCTGGGTTCCTGCCACCACCCTTGGGCCGGGATGAGGTGCCACCTTGTGCGTAGAAGCCCTGCACACAGGCAAGAAGCCCCCCAGGCCCGCGGGCGCTCCCGATCCTGGAGCCCCCTGGCTGGCTGCAGCCACAGGGAACGGGGGTTCTGAGTTGGCAGCCCCCATTCCCGAAGCATCCATGGGCAGTTCCCCGAAGGGCTGACACCGGCTGCGCCTCAGCAGCCAGACAACCTCCCTCCCTCTGGTCGGGCACTGCAAGCCACACAGCCACTTGTGTCCCCTGTGTCCCTGGAGGCCGCTGCGCGTTTTGGGTTTTGGCGCGGACGGGCCCCTCTCGGCTTCCGAAGTCCATTTGCCCCCGGAGCCTGCCAGACCCCTGGCCCCAGGGGCGGGCCCTGCTGAGTCCCCGAGCGCCTCCTGGGTTCCTGCCACCACCCTTGGGCCGGGATTTTGTGCCACCTTGTGCGTAGAAGCCCTGCACACAGGCAAGAAGCCCCCCAGGCCCGCGGGCGCGCCCGACCCTGGAGCCCCCTGGCTGGCTACAGCCACAGGGAACGGGGTTTCTGAGTTGGCAGCCCCCATTCCCGAAGCATCCACGGGCAGTTCCCCGAAGGGCTGACACCGGCTGCGCCTCAGCAGCCAGACAACCTCCCTCCCTCTGGTCGGGCACTGCAAGCCACACAGCCACTTGTGTCCCCTGTGTCCCTGGAGGCCGCAGCGCGTTTTGGGTTTTGGCGCGGACGGGCCCCTCTCGGCTTCCGTAGTCCATTTGCCCCGGAGCCTGCCAGACCCCTGGCCCCAGGGGCGGGCCCTGCTGAGTCCCCGAGCGCCTCCTGGGTTCCTGCCACCACCCTTGGGCCGGGATGAGGTGCCACCTTGTGCGTAGAAGCCCTGCACACAGGCAAGAAGACCCCAGGCCCGCGTGTGCGCCCGACCCTGGAGCCCCCTGGCTGGCTGCAGCCACAGGGAACGGGGGTTCTGAGTTGGCAGCCCCCATTCCCGAAGCATCCACGGGCAGTTCCCCGAAGGGCTGACACCGGCTGCGCCTCAGCAGCCAGACAACCTCCCTCCCTCTGGTCGGGCACTGCAAGCCACACAGCCACTTGTGTCCCCTGTGTCCCTGGAGGCCGCAGCGCATTTTGGGTTTTGGCACGGACGGGCCCCTCTCGGCTTCCCTAGTCCATTTGCCCCTGGAGCCTGCCAGACCCCTGGCCCCAGGGGCGGGCCTTGCTGAGTCCCCGAGTGCCTCCTGGGTTCCTGCCACCACCCTTGGGCCGGGATGAGGTGCCACCTTGTGCGTAGAAGCCCTGCACACAGGCAAGAAGCCCCCCAGGCCCGCGGGTGCGCCCGACCCTGGAGCCCCCTGGCTGGCTGCAGCCACAGGGAACGGGGGTTCTGAGTTGGCAGCCCCCATTCCCGAAGCATCCACGGGCAGTTCCCCGAAGGGCTGACACCGGCTGCGCCTCAGCAGCCAGACAACTTCCCTCCCTCTGGTCGGGCACTGCAAGCCACACAGCCACTTGTGTCCCCTGTGTCCCTGGAGGCCGCAGCGCGTTTTGGGTTTTGGCACGGACGGGCCCCTCTCGGCTTCCGTAGTCCATTTGCCCCCGGAGCCTGCCAGACCCCTGGCCCCAGGGGCGGGCCCTGCTGAGTCCCCGAGCGCCTCCTGGGTTCCTGCCACCACCCTTGGGCCGGGATGAGGTGCCACCTTGTGCGTAGAAGCCCTGCACACAGGCAAGAAGCCCCCCAGGCCCGCGGGCGCGCCCGACCCTGGAGCCCCCTGGCTGGCTGCAGCCACAGGGAACGGGGGTTCTGAGTTGGCAGCCCCCATTCCCGAAGCATCCACGGGCAGTTCCCCGAAGGGCTGACACCGGCTGCGCCTCAGCAGCCAGACAACCTCCCTCCCTCTGGTCGGGCACTGCAAGCCACACAGCCACTTGTGTCCCCTGTGTCCCTGGAGGCCGCAGCACGTTTTGGGTTTTGGCGCGGACGGGCCCCTCTCGGCTTCCGTAGTCCATTTGCCCCCGGAGCCTGCCAGACCCCTGGCCCCAGGGGCGGGCCCTGCTGAGTCCCCGAGCGCCTCCTGAGTTCCTGCCACCACCCTTGGGCCGGGATGAGGTGCCACCTTGTGCGTAGAAGCCCTGCACACAGGCAAGAAGCCCCCCAGGCCCGCGGGCGCGCCCGACCCTGGAGCCCCCTGGCTGGCTGCAGCCACAGGGAACGGGGGTTCTGAGTTGGCAGCCCCCATTCCCGAAGCATCCACGGGCAGTTCCCCGAAGGGCTGATACCGCCTGCGCCTCAGCAGCCAGACAACCTCCCTCCCTCTGGTCGGGCACTGCAAGCCACACAGCCACTTGTGTCCCCTGTGTCCCTGGAGGCCGCAGCGCGTTTTGGGTTTTGGCGCGGACGGGCCCCTCTCGGCTTCCGTAGTCCATTTGCCCCGGAGCCTGCCAGACCCCTGGCCCCAGGGGCGGGCCCTGCTGAGTCCCCGAGCGCCTCCTGGGTTCCTGCCACCACCCTTGGGCCGGGATGAGGTGCCACCTTGTGCGTAGAAGCCCTGCACACAGGCAAGAAGACCCCAGGCCCGCGTGTGCGCCCGACCCTGGAGCCCCCTGGCTGGCTGCAGCCACAGGGAACGGGGGTTCTGAGTTGGCAGCCCCCATTCCCGAAGCATCCACGGGCAGTTCCCCGAAGGGCTGACACCGGCTGCGCCTCAGCAGCCAGACAACCTCCCTCCCTCTGGTCGGGCACTGCAAGCCACACAGCCACTTGTGTCCCCTGTGTCCCTGGAGGCCGCAGCACGTTTTGGGTTTTGGCGCGGACGGGCCCCTCTCGGCTTCCGTAGTCCATTTGCCCCCGGAGCCTGCCAGACCCCTGGCCCCAGGGGCGGGCCCTGCTGAGTCCCCGAGCGCCTCCTGAGTTCCTGCCACCACCCTTGGGCCGGGATGAGGTGCCACCTTGTGCGTAGAAGCCCTGCACACAGGCAAGATGCCCCCCAGGCCCGCGGGCGCGCCCGACCCTGGAGCCCCCTGGCTGGCTGCAGCCACAGGGAACGGGGGTTCTGAGTTGGCAGCCCCCATTCCCGAAGCATCCACGGGCAGTTCCCCGAAGGGCTGATACCGCCTGCGCCTCAGCAGCCAGACAACCTCCCTCCCTCTGGTCGGGCACTGCAAGCCACACAGCCACTTGTGTCCCCTGTGTCCCTGGAGGCCGCAGCGCGTTTTGGGTTTTGGCGCGGACGGGCCCCTCTCGGCTTCCGTAGTCCATTTGCCCCGGAGCCTGCCAGACCCCTGGCCCCAGGGGCGGGCCCTGCTGAGTCCCCGAGCGCCTCCTGGGTTCCTGCCACCACCCTTGGGCCGGGATGAGGTGCCACCTTGTGCGTAGAAGCCCTGCACACAGGCAAGAAGACCCCAGGCCCGCGTGTGCGCCCGACCCTGGAGCCCCCTGGCTGGCTGCAGCCACAGGGAACGGGGGTTCTGAGTTGGCATCCCCCATTCCCGAAGCATCCACGGGCAGTTCCCCGAAGGGCTGACACCGGCTGCGCCTCAGCAGCCAGACAACCTCCCTCCCTCTGGTCGGCACTGCAAGCCACACAGCCACTTGTGTCCCCTGTGTCCCTGGAGGCCGCAGCGCGTTTTGGGTTTTGGCGCGGACGGGCCCCTTTCGGCTTCCGTAGTCCATTTGCCCCTGGAGCCTGCCAGACCCCTGGCCCCAGGGGCGGGCCCTGCTGAGTCCCCGAGCGCCTCCTGAGTTCCTGCCACCACCCTGGAGCCGGGATGAGGTGCCACCTTGTGCGTAGAAGCCCTGCACACAGGCAAGAAGACCCCAGGCCCGCGGGCGCGCCCGACCCTGGAGCCCCCTGGCTGGCTGCAGCCACAGGGAACGGGGGTTCTGAGTTGGCAGCCCCCATTCCCGAAGCATCCACGGGCAGTTCCCCGAAGAGCTGACACCGGCTGCGCCTCAGCAGCCAGACAACCTCCCTCCCTCTGGTCGGGCACTGCAAGCCACACAGCCACTTGTGTCCCCTGTGTCCCTGGAGGCCACAGCGCGTTTTGGGTTTTGGCGCGGACGGGCCCCTCTCGGCTTCCGTAGTCCATTTGCCCCGGAGCCTGCCAGACCCCTGGCCCCAGGGGCGGGCCCTGCTGAGTCCCCGAGCGCCTCCTGGGTTCCTGCCACCACCCTTGGGCCGGGATGAGGTGCCACCTTGTGCGTAGAAGCCCTGCACACAGGCAAGAAGCCCCCCAGGCCCGCGGGTGCGCCCGACCCTGGAGTCCCCTGGCTGGCTGCAGCCACAGGGAATGGGGGTTCTGAGTTGGCAGCCCCCATTCCCGAAGCATCCACGGGCAGTTCCCCGAAGGGCTGACACCGGCTGCGCCTCAGCAGCCAGACAACCTCCCTCCCTCTGGTCGGGCACTGCAAGCCACACAGCCACTTGTGTCCCCTGTGTCCCTGGAGGCCGCATCGCGTTTTGGGTTTTGGCGCGGACGGGCCCCTCTCGGCTTCCGTAGTCCATTTGCCCCCGGAGCCTGCCAGAACCCTGGCCCCAGGGGCGGGCCCTGCTGAGTCCCCGAGTGCCTCCTGAGTTCCTGCCACCACCCTTGGGCTGGGATGAGGTGCCACCTTGTGCGTAGAAGCCCTGCACACAGGCAAGAAGCCCCCCAGGCCCGCGGGCGCGCCCGACCCTGGAGCCCCCTGGCTGGCTGCAGCCACAGGGAACGGGGGTTCTGAGTTGGCAGCCCCCATTCCCGAAGCATCCACGGGCAGTTCCCCGAAGGGCTGACACCGGCTGCGCCTCAGCAGCCAGACAACCTCCCTCCCTCTGGTCGGGCACTGCAAGCCACACAGCACTTGTGTCCCCTGTGTCCCTGGAGGCCACAGCGCGTTTTGGGTTTTGGCGCGGACGGGCCCCTCTCGGCTTCCGTAGTCCATTTGCCCCCGAGGCTGCCAGACCCCTGGCCCCAGGGGCGGGCCCTGCTGAGTCCCCGAGTGCCTCCTGATTTCCTGCCACCACCCTTGGGCCGGGATGAGGTGCCACCTTGTGCGTAGAAGCCCTGCACACAGGCAAGAAGCCCCCTAGGCCCGCGGGCGCGCCCGACCCTGGAGCCTCTTGGCTGGCTGCAGCCACAGGGAACGGGGGTTCTGAGTTGGCAGCCCCCATTCCCGAAGCATCCACGGGCAGTTCCCCGAAGGGCTGACACCGGCTGAACCTCAGCAGCCAGACAACCTCCCTCTGGTCGGGCACTGCAAGCCACACAGCCACTTGTATCCCCTGTGTCCCGGAGGCCGCAGCGCGTTTTGGGTTTTGGCGCAGACGGGCCCCTCTCGGCTTCTGTATTCCATTTGCCCCCAGAGCCTACCAGACCCCTGGCCCCAGGGGCGGGCCTTGCTGAGTCCCAGAGCGCCTCCTGAATTCCTGCCACCACCCTTGGGCCGGGATGAGGTGCCACCTTGTGCGTAGAAGCCCTGCACACAGGCAAGAAGACCCCAGGCCCGCGGGCGCGCCCGACCCTGGAGCCCCCTGGCTGGCTGCAGCCACAGGGAACGGGGGTTCTGAGTTGGCAGCCCCCATTCCCGAAGCATCCACGGGCAGTTCCCCGAAGGGCTGACACCGGCTGCGCCTCAGCAGCCAGACAACCTCCCTCCCTCTGGTCGGGCACTGCAAGCCACACAGCCACTTGTGTCCCCTGTGTCCCTGGAGGCAGCAGCGCGTTTTGGGTTTTGGCGCGGACGGGCCCCTCTCGGCTTCTGTATTCCATTTGCCCCTGGAGCCTGCCAGACCCCTGGCCCCAGGGGCGGGCCCTGCTGAGTCCCCGAGCGCCTCCTGAGTTCCTGCCACCACCCTTGGGCCGGGATGAGGTGCCACCTTGTGCGTAGAAGCCCTGCACACAGGCAAGAAGCCCCCCAGGCCCGCGGGCGCGCCCGACCCTGGAGCCCCCTGGCTGGCTGCAGCCACAGGGAACGGGGGTTCTGAGTTGGCAGCCCCCATTCCCGAAGCATCCACGGGCAGTTCCCCGAAGGGCTGATACCGCCTGCGCCTCAGCAGCCAGACAACCTCCCTCCCTCTGGTCGGGCACTGCAAGCCACACAGCCACTTGTGTCCCCTGTGTCCCTGGAGGCCGCAGCGCGTTTTGGGTTTTGGCGCAGACGGGCCCCTCTCGGCTTCCGTAGTCCATTTGCCCCGGAGCCTGCCAGACCCCTGGCCCCAGGGGCGGGCCCTGCTGAGTCCCCGAGCGCCTCCTGGGTTCCTGCCACCACCCTTTGGCCGGGATGAGGTGCCACCTTGTGCGTAGAAGCCCTGCACACAGGCAAGAAGACCCCAGGCCCGCGTGTGCGCCCGACCCTGGAGCCCCCTGGCTGGCTGCAGCCACAGGGAACGGGGGTTCTGAGTTGGCAGCCCCCATTCCCGAAGCATCCACGGGCAGTTCCCCGAAGGGCTGACACCGGCTGTGCCTCAGCAGCCAGACAACCTCCCTCCCTCTGGTCGGGCACTGCAAGCCACACAGCCACTTGTGTCCCCTGTGTCCCTGGAGGCCGCAGCACGTTTTGGGTTTTGGCGCGGACGGGCCCCTCTCGGCTTCCGTAGTCCATTTGCCCCCGGAGCCTGCCAGACCCCTGGCCCCAGGGGCGGGCCCTGCTGAGTCCCCGAGCGCCTCCTGAGTTCCTGCCACCACCCTTGGGCCGGGATGAGGTGCCACCTTGTGCGTAGAAGCCCTGCACACAGGCAAGAAGCCCCCCAGGCCCGCGGGCGCGCCCGACCCTGGAGCCCCCTGGCTGGCTGCAGCCACAGGGAACGGGGGTTCTGAGTTGGCAGCCCCCATTCCCGAAGCATCCACGGGCAGTTCCCCGAAGGGCTGATACCGCCTGCGCCTCAGCAGCCAGACAACCTCCCTCCCTCTGGTCGGGCACTGCAAGCCACACAGCCACTTGTGTCCCCTGTGTCCCTGGAGGCCGCAGCGCGTTTTGGGTTTTGGCGCGGACGGGCCCCTCTCGGCTTCCGTAGTCCATTTGCCCCGGAGCCTGCCAGACCCCTGGCCCCAGGGGCGGGCCCTGCTGAGTCCCCGAGCGCCTCCTGGGTTCCTGCCACCACCCTTTGGCCGGGATGAGGTGCCACCTTGTGCGTAGAAGCCCTGCACACAGGCAAGAAGACCCCAGGCCCGCGTGTGCGCCCGACCCTGGAGCCCCCTGGCTGGCTGCAGCCACAGGGAACGGGGGTTCTGAGTTGGCATCCCCCATTCCCGAAGCATCCACGGGCAGTTCCCCGAAGGGCTGACACCGGCTGCGCCTCAGCAGCCAGACAACCTCCCTCCCTCTGGTCGGCACTGCAAGCCACACAGCCACTTGTGTCCCCTGTGTCCCTGGAGGCCGCAGCGCGTTTTGGGTTTTGGCGCGGACGGGCCCCTTTCGGCTTCCGTAGTCCATTTGCCCCTGGAGCCTGCCAGACCCCTGGCCCCAGGGGCGGGCCCTGCTGAGTCCCCGAGCGCCTCCTGAGTTCCTGCCACCACCCTGGAGCCGGGATGAGGTGCCACCTTGTGCGTAGAAGCCCTGCACACAGGCAAGAAGACCCCAGGCCCGCGGGCGCGCCCGACCCTGGAGCCCCCTGGCTGGCTGCAGCCACAGGGAACGGGGGTTCTGAGTTGGCAGCCCCCATTCCCGAAGCATCCACGGGCAGTTCCCCGAAGAGCTGACACCGGCTGCGCCTCAGCAGCCAGACAACCTCCCTCCCTCTGGTCGGGCACTGCAAGCCACACAGCCACTTGTGTCCCCTGTGTCCCTGGAGGCCACAGCGCGTTTTGGGTTTTGGCGCGGACGGGCCCCTCTCGGCTTCCGTAGTCCATTTGCCCCGGAGCCTGCCAGACCCCTGGCCCCAGGGGCGGGCCCTGCTGAGTCCCCGAGCGCCTCCTGGGTTCCTGCCACCACCCTTGGGCCGGGATGAGGTGCCACCTTGTGCGTAGAAGCCCTGCACACAGGCAAGAAGCCCCCCAGGCCCGCGGGTGCGCCCGACCCTGGAGTCCCCTGGCTGGCTGCAGCCACAGGGAATGGGGGTTCTGAGTTGGCAGCCCCCATTCCCGAAGCATCCACGGGCAGTTCCCCGAAGGGCTGACACCGGCTGCGCCTCAGCAGCCAGACAACCTCCCTCCCTCTGGTCGGGCACTGCAAGCCACACAGCCACTTGTGTCCCCTGTGTCCCTGGAGGCCGCAGCGCGTTTTGGGTTTTGGCGCGGACGGGCCCCTCTCGGCTTCCGTAGTCCATTTGCCCCCGGAGCCTGCCAGAACCCTGGCCCCAGGGGCGGGCCCTGCTGAGTCCCCGAGCGCCTCCTGGGTTCCTGCCACCACCCTTGGGCCGGGATGAGGTGCCACCTTGTGCGTAGAAGCCCTGCACACAGGCAAGAATCCCCCCAGGCCCGCGGGCGGGCCTGACCCTGGAGCCCCATGGCTGGCTGCAGCCACAGGGAACGGGGGTTCTGAGTTGGCAGCCCCCATTCCCGAAGCATCCAAGGGCAGTTCCCCGAAGGGCTGACACCGGCTGCGCCTCAGCAGCCAGACAAACTCCCTCCCTCTGGTCGGGCACTGCAAGACACACAGCCACTTGTGTCCCCTGTGTCTCTGGAGGCCGCAGCGCGTTTTGGGTTTTGGCGCGGACGGGCCCCTCTCGGCTTCCGTAGTCCATTTGCCCCAGAGCCTGCCAGACCCCTGGCCCCAGGGGCGGGCCCTGCTGAGTCTCCGAGTGCCTCCTGAGTTCCTGCCACCACCCTTGGGCCGGGATGAGGTGCCACCTTGTGCGTAGAAGCCCTGCACACAGGCAAGAAGCCCCCTAGGCCCGCGGGCGCGCCCGACCCTGGAGCCCCTTGGCTGGCTGCAGCCACAGGGAACGGGGGTTCTGAGTTGGCAGCCCCCATTCCCGAAGCATCCACGGGCAGTTCCCCGAAGGGCTGACACCGGCTGAACCTCAGCAGCCAGACAACCTCCCTCTGGTCGGGCACTGCAAGCCACACAGCCACTTGTATCCCCTGTGTCCCGGAGGCCGCAGCGCGTTTTGGGTTTTGGCGCAGACGGGCCCCTCTCGGCTTCTGTATTCCATTTGCCCCCAGAGCCTACCAGACTCCTGGCCACAGCGGCGGGCCTTGCTGAGTCCCCGAGCGCCTCCTGAGTTCCTGCCACCACCCTTGGGCCGGGATGAGGTGCCACCTTGTGCGTAGAAGCCCTGCACACAGGCAAGAAGACCCCAGGCCCGCGGGCGCGCCCGACCCTGGAGCCCCCTGGCTGGCTGCAGCCACAGGGAACGGGGGTTCTGAGTTGGCAGCCCCCATTCCCGAAGCATCCACGGGCAGTTCCCCGAAGGGCTGACACCGGCTGCGCCTCAGCAGCCAGACAACCTCCCTCCCTCTGGTCGGGCACTGCAAGCCACACAGCCACTTGTGTCCCCTGTGTCCCTGGAGGCCACAGCGCGTTTTGGGTTTTGGCGCGGACGGGCCCCTCTCGGCTTCTGTATTCCATTTGCCCCGGAGCCTGCCAGACCCCTGGCCCCAGGGGCGGGCCCTGCTGAGTCCCCGAGCGCCTCCTGGGTTCCTGCCACCACCCTTGGGCCGGGATGAGGTGCCACCTTGTGCGTAGAAGCCCTGCACACAGGCAAGAAGCCCCCCAGGCCCGCGGGCGCGCCCGACCCTGGAGTCCACTGGCTGGCTGCAGCCACAGGGAATGGGGGTTCTGAGTTGGCAGCCCCCATTCCCGAAGCATCCACGGGCAGTTCCCCGAAGGGCTGACACCGGCTGAACCTCAGCAGCCAGACAACCTCCCTCCCTCTGGTCGGGCACTGCAAGCCACACAGCCACTTGTGTCCCCTGTGTCCCTGGAGGCCGCAGCGCGTTTTGGGTTTTGGCGCGGACGGGCCCCTCTCGGCTTCCGAAGTCCATTTGCCCCCGGAGCCTGCCAGACCCCTGGCCCCAGGGGCGGGCCCTGCTGAGTTCCCGAGCGCCTCCTGGGTTCCTGCCACCACCCTTGGGCCGGGATGAGGTGCCACCTTGTGCGTAGAAGCCCTGCACACAGGCAAGAAGCCCCCCAGGCCCGCGGGCGCGCCCGACCCTGGAGCCCCCTGGCTGGCTGCAGCCACAGGGAACGGGGGTTCTGAGTTGGCAGCCCCCATTCCCGAAGCATCCACGGGCAGTTCCCCGAAGGGCTGACACCGGCTGCGCCTCAGCAGCCAGACAACCTCCCTCCCTCTGGTCGGGCACTGCAAGCCACACAGCCACTTATGTCCCCTGTGTCCCTGGAGGCCGCAGCGCGTTTTTGGTTTTGGCGCGGACGGGCCCCTCTCGGCTTCCGTAGTCCATTTGCCCCCAGAGCCTACCAGACCCCTGGCCTCAGGGGCGGGGCTTGCTGAATCCCCGAGTGCCTCCTGAGTTCCTGCCACCACCCTTGGGCCGGGATGAGGTGCCACCTTGTGCGTAGAAGCCCTGCACACAGGCAAGAAGCCCCCCAGGCCCGCGGGTGCGCCCGAACCTGGAGCCCCCTGGCTGGCTGCAGCCACAGGGAACGAGGGTTCTGAGTTGGCAGCCCCCATTCCCGAAGCATCCACGGGCAGTTCCCCGAAGGGCTGACACCGCCTGCGCCTCAGCAGCCAGACAACCTCCCTCCCTCTGGTCGGGCACTGCAAGCCACACAGCCACTTGTGTCCCCTGTGTGCCTGGAGGCCGCAGCGCGTTCTGGGTTTTGGCGCGGACGGGCCCCTCTCAGCTTCCGTAGTCCATTTGCCCCGGAGCCTGCCAGACCCCTGGCCCCAGGGGCGGGCCCTGCTGAGTCCCCGAGCGCCTCCTGGGTTCCTGCCACCACCCTTGGGCCGGGATGAGGTGCCACCTGTGCGTAGAAGCCCTGCACACAGGCAAGAAGCCCCCCAGGCCCATGGGCACGCCCGACCCTGGAGCCCCCTGGCTGGCTGCAGCCACAGGGAACGGGGGTTCTGAGTTGGCAGCCCCCATTCCCGAAGCATCCACGGGCAGTTCCCCGAAGGGCTGACACCGGCTGCGCCTCAGCAGCCAGACAACCTCCCTCCCTCTGGTCGGGCACTGCAAGCCACACAGCCACTTGTGTCCCCTGTGTCCCTGGAGGCCGCAGCGCGTTCTGGGTTTTGGGGCGGACGGGCCCCTCTCGGCTTCCGTAGTCCATTTGCCCCCGGAGCCTGCCAGACCCCTGGCCCCAGGGGCGGGCCCTGCTGAGTCCCCGAGCGCCTCCTGGGTTCCTGCCACCACCCTTGGGCCGGGATGAGGTGCCACCTTGTGCGTAGAAGCCCTGCACACAGGCAAGAAGCCCCCCAGGCCCACGGGCGCGCCCGACCCTGGAGCCCCCTGGCTGGCTGCAGCCACAGGGAACGGGGGTTCTGAGTTGGCAGCCCCCATTCCCGAAGCATCCACGGGCAGTTCCCCGAAGGGCTGACACCGGCTGCACCTCAGCAGCCAGACAACCTCCCTCCCTCTGGTCGGGCACTGCAAGCCACACAGCCACTTGTGTCCCCTGTGTTCCTGGAGGCCGCAGCGCGTTTTGGGTTTTGGCGCGGACGGGCCCCTCTCGGCTTCCGTAGTCCATTTGCCCCGGAGCCTGCCAGACCCCTGGCCCCAGGGGCGGGCCCTCCTGAGTCCCCGAGCGCCTCCTGGGTTCCTGCCACCACCCTTGGGCCGGGATGAGGTGCCACCTTGTGCGTAGAAGCCCTGCACACAGGCAAGAAGACCCCAGGCCCGCGGGCGCGCCCGACCCTGGAGCCCCCTGGCTGGCTGCAGCCACAGGGAACGGGGGTTCTGAGTTGGCAGCCCCCATTCCCGAAGCATCCACGGGCAGTTCCCCGAAGGGCTGACACCGGCTGTGCCTCAGCAGCCAGACAACCTCCCTCCCTCTGGTCGGGCACTGCAAGCCACACAGCCACTTGTGTCCCCTGTGTCCCTGGAAGCCACAGCGCGTTTTGGGTTTTGGCGCGGACGGGCCCCTCTCGGCTTCCGTAGTCCATTTGCCCCGGAGCCTGCCAGACCCCTGGCCCCAGGGGCGGGCCCTGCTGAGTCCCCGAGCGCCTCCTGGGTTCCTGCCACCACCCTTGAGCCGGGATGAGGTGCCACCTTGTGCGTAGAAGCCCTGCAACAGCAAGAATCCCCCCAGGCCCGCGGGCGCTCCCGATCCTGGAGCCCCCTAGCTGGCTGCAGCCACAGGGAACGGGGGTTCTGAGTTGGCAGCCCCCATTCCCGAAGCATCCACGGGCAGTTCCCCGAAGGGCTGACACCGGCTGCGCCTCAGCAGCCAGACAACCTCGCTCCCTCTGGTCCGGCACTGCAAGCCACACAGCCACTTGTGTCCCCTGTGTCCCTGGAGGCCGCAGCGCGTTTTGGGTTTTGGCGCGGACGGGCCCCTCTCGGCTTCCGTAGTCCATTTGCCCCGGAGCCTGCCAGACCCCTGGCCCCAGGGGCGGGCCCTGCTGAGTCCCCGAGCGCCTCCTGGGTTCCTGCCACCACCCTTTGGCCGGGATGAGGTGCCACCTTGTGCGTAGAAGCCCTGCACACAGGCAAGAAGACCCCAGGCCCGCGTGTGCGCCCGACCCTGGAGCCCCCTGGCTGGCTGCAGCCACAGGGAACGGGGGTTCTGAGTTGGCAGCCCCCATTCCCGAAGCATCCACGGGCAGTTCCCCGAAGGGCTAACACCGGCTGCGCCTCAGCAGCCAGACAACCTCCCTCCCTCTGGTCGGGCACTGCAAGCCACACAGCCACTTGTGTCCCCTGTGTCCCTGGAGGCCGCAGCGCATTTTGGGTTTTGGCACGGACGGGACCCTCTCGGCTTCCCTAGTCCATTTGCCCCTGGAGCCTGCCAGACCCCTGGCCCCAGGGGCGGGCCTTGCTGAGTCCCCGAGCGCCTCCTGGGTTCCTGCCACCACCCTTGGGCCGGGATGAGGTGCCACCTTGTGCGTAGAAGCCCTGCACACAGGCAAGAAGCCCCCCAGGCCCGCGGGTGCGCCCGACCCTGGAGCCCCCTGGCTGGCTGCAGCCACAGGGAACGGGGGTTCTGAGTTGGCAGCCCCCATTCCCGAAGCATCCACGGGCAGTTCCCCGAAGGGCTGACACCGGCTGCGCCTCAGCAGCCAGACAACTTCCCTCCCTCTGGTCGGGCACTGCAAGCCACACAGCCACTTGTGTCCCCTGTGTCCCTGGAGGCCGCAGCGCGTTTTGGGTTTTGGCGCGGACGGGCCCCTCTCGGCTTCCGAGTCCATTTGCCCCCGGAGCCTGCCAGACCCCTGGCCCCAGGGGCGGGCCCTGCTGAGTCCCCGAGCGCCTCCTGGGTTCCTGCCACCACCCTTGGGCCGGGATGAGGTGCCACCTTGTGCGTAGAAGCCCTGCACACAGGCAAGAAGCCCCCCAGGCCCGCGGGCGCGCCCGACCCTGGAGCCCCCTGGCTGGCTGCAGCCACAGGGAACGGGGGTTCTGAGTTGGCAGCCCCCATTCCCGAAGCATCCACGGGCAGTTCCCCGAAGGGCTGACACCGGCTGCGCCTCAGCAGCCAGACAACCTCCCTCCCTCTGGTCGGGCACTGCAAGCCACACAGCCACTTGTGTCCCCTGTGTCCCTGGAGGCCGCAGCGCGTTTTGGGTTTTGGCGCGGACGGGCCCCTCTCGGCTTCCGTAGACCATTTGCCCCGGAGCCTGCCAGACCCCTGGCCCCAGGGGCGGGCCTTGCTGAGTCCCCGAGCGCCTCCTGAGTTCCTGCCACCACCCTTGGGCCGGGATGAGGTGCCACCTTGTGCGTAGAAGCCCTGCACACAGGCAAGAAGCCCCCCAGGCCCGCGGGCGCGCCCGACCCTGGAGCCCCCTGGCTGGCTGCAGCCACAGGGAACGGGGGTTCTGAGTTGGCAGCCCCCATTCCCGAAGCATCCACGGGCAGTTCCCCGAAGGGCTGATACCGCCTGCGCCTCAGCAGCCAGACAACCTCCCTCCCTCTGGTCGGGCACTGCAAGCCACACAGCCACTTGTGTCCCCTGTGTCCCTGGAGGCCGCAGCACGTTTTGGGTTTTGGCGCGGACGGGCCCCTCTCGGCTTCCGTAGTCCATTTGCCCCGGAGCCTGCCAGACCCCTGGCCCCAGGGGCGGGCCCTTCTGAGTCCCCGAGCGCCTCCTGGGTTCCTGCCACCACCCTTTGGCCGGGATGAGGTGCCACCTTGTGCGTAGAAGCCCTGCACACAGGCAAGAAGACCCCAGGCCCGCGTGTGCGCCCGACCCTGGAGCCCCCTGGCTGGCTGCAGCCACAGGGAACGGGGGTTCTGAGTTGGCAGCCCCCATTCCCGAAACATCCACGGGCAGTTCCCCGAAGGGCTGACACCGGCTGCGCCTCAGCAGCCAGACAACCTCCCTCCCTCTGGTCGGGCACTGCAAGCCACACAGCCACTTGTGTCCCCTGTGTCCCTGGAGGCCACAGCGCGTTTTTGGTTTTGGCGCGGACGGGCCCCTTTCGGCTTCCGTAGTCCATTTGCCCCTGGAGCCTGCCAGACCCCTGGCCCCAGGGGCGGGCCCTGCTGAGTCCCCGAGCTCCTCCTGAGTTCCTGCCACCACCCTGGGGCCGGGATGAGGTGCCACCTTGTGCGTAGAAGCCCTGCACACAGGCAAGAAGACCCCAGGCCCGCGGGCGCGCCCGACCCTGGAGCCCCCTGGCTGGCTGCAGCCACAGGGAACGGGGGTTCTGAGTTGGCAGCCCCCATTCCCGAAGCATCCACGGGCAGTTCCCCGAAGGGCTGACACCGGCTGCGCCTCAGCAGCCAGACAACCTCCCTCCCTCTGGTCGGGCACTGCAAGCCACACAGCCACTTGTGTCCCCTGTGTCCCTGGAGGCCGCAGCGCGTTTTGGGTTTTGGCGCGGACGGGCCCCTCTCGGCTTCCGTAGTCCATTTGCCCCGGAGCCTGCCAGACCCCTGGCCCCAGGGGCGGGCCCTGCTGAGTCTCCAAGTGCCTCCTGAGTTCCTGCCACCACCCTTGGGCCGGGATGAGGTGCCACCTTGTGCGTAGAAGCCCTGCACACAGGCAAGAAGACCCCAGGCCCGCGTGTGCGCCCGACCCTGGAGCCCCCTGGCTGGCTGCAGCCACAGGGAACGGGGGTTCTGAGTTGGCAGCCCCCATTCCCGAAGCATCCACGGGCAGTTCCCCGAAGGGCTGACACCGGCTGCGCCTCAGCAGCCAGACAACCTCCCTCCCTCTGGTCGGGCACTGCAAGCCACACAGCCACTTGTGTCCCCTGTGTCCCTGGAGGCCACAGCGCGTTTTTGGTTTTGGCGCGGACGGGCCCCTTTCGGCTTCCGTAGTCCATTTTTCCCTGGAGCCTGCCAGACCCCTGGCCCCAGGGGCGGGCCCTGCTGAGTCCCCGAGCTCCTCCTGAGTTCCTGCCACCACCCTGGGGCCGGGATGAGGTGCCACCTTGTGCGTAGAAGCCCTGCACACAGGCAAGAAGACCCCAGGCCCGCGGGCGCGCCCGACCCTGGAGCCCCCTGGCTGGCTGCAGCCACAGGGAACGGGGGTTCTGAGTTGGCAGCCCCCATTCCCGAAGCATCCACGGGCAGTTCCCCGAAGGGCTGACACCGGCTGCGCCTCAGCAGCCAGACAACCTCCCTCCCTCTGGTCGGGCACTGCAAGCCACACAGCCACTTGTGTCCCCTGTGTCCCTGGAGGCCGCAGCGCGTTTTGGGTTTTTGCGCGGACGGGCCCCTCTCGGCTTCCGTAGTCCATTTGCCCCGGAGCCTGCCAGACCCCTGGCCCCAGGGGCGGGCCCTGCTGAGTCTCCAAGTGCCTCCTGAGTTCCTGCCACCACCCTTGGGCCGGGATGAGGTGCCACCTTGTGCGTAGAAGCCCTGCACACAGGCAAGAAGCCCCCTAGGCCCGCGGGCGCGCCCGACCCTGGAGCCCCTTGGCTGGCTGCAGCCACAGGGAACGGGGGTTCTGAGTTGGCAGCCCCCATTCCCGAAGCATCCACGGGCAGTTCCCCGAAGGGCTGACACCGGCTGAACCTCAGCAGCCAGACAACCTCCCTCTGGTCGGGCACTGCAAGCCACACAGCCACTTGTATCCCCTGTGTCCCGGAGGCCGCAGCGCGTTTTGGGTTTTGGCGCAGACGGGCCCCTCTCGGCTTCTGTATTCCATTTGCCCCCAGAGCCTACCAGACTCCTGGCCACAGGGGCGGGCCTTGCTGAGTCCCAGAACGCCTCCTGAGTTCCTGCCACCACCCTTGGGCCGGGATGAGGTGCCACCTTGTGCGTAGAAGCCCTGCACACAGGCAAGAAGACCCCAGGCCCGCGGGCGCGCCCGACCCTGGAGCCCCCTGGCTGGCTGCAGCCACAGGGAACGGGGGTTCTGAGTTGGCAGCCCCCATTCCCGAAGCATCCACGGGCAGTTCCCCGAAGGGCTGACACCGGCTGCGCCTCAGCAGCCAGACAACCTCCCTCCCTCTGGTCGGGCAATTCAAGCCACACAGCCACTTGTGTCCCCTGTGTCCCTGGAGGCCGCAGCGCGTTTTGGGTTTTGGCGCGGACGGGCCCCTCTCGGCTTCCCTAGTCCATTTGCCCCGGAGCCTGCCAGACCCCTGGCCCCAGGGGCGGGCCCTGCTGAGTCCCCGAGCGCCTCTTGGGTTCCTGCCACCACCCTTGGGCCGGGATGAGGTGCCACCTTGTGCGTAGAAGCCCTGCACACAGGCAAGAAGCCCCCAAGGCCCGCGGGCACGCCCGACCCTGGAGCCCCCTGGCTGGCTACAGCCACAGGGAACGGGGTTTCTGAGTTGGCAGCCCCCATTCCCGAAGCATCCACGGGCAGTTCCCCGAAGGGCTGACACCGGCTGCGCCTCAGCAGCCAGACAACCTCCCTCCCTCTGCTCGGGCACTGCAAGCCACACAGCCACTTGTGTCCCCTGTGTCCCTGGAGGCCGCAGCGCATTTTGGGTTTTGGCGCGGACGGGCCCCTCTCGGCTTCCGAAGTCCATTTGCCCCCGGAGCCTGCCAGACCCCTGGCCCCAGGGGCGGGCCCTGCTGAGTTCCCGAGCGCCTCCTGGGTTCCTGCCACCACCCTTGGGCCGGGATGAGGTGCCACCTTGTGCGTAGAAGCCCTGCACACAGGCAAGAAGCCCCCCAGGCCCGCGGGCGCGCCCGACCCTGGAGCCCCCTGGCTGGCTGCAGCCACAGGGAACGGGGGTTCTGAGTTGGCAGCCCCCATTCCCGAAGCATCCACGGGCAGTTCCCCGAAGGGCTGACACCGGCTGCGCCTCAGCAGCCAGACAACCTCCCTCCCTCTGGTCGGGCACTGCAAGCCACACAGCCACTTATGTCCCCTGTGTCCCTGGAGGCCGCAGCGCGTTTTTGGTTTTGGCGCGGACGGGCCCCTCTCGGTTTCCGTAGTACATTTGCCCCCAGAGCCTACCAGACCCCTGGCCCAGGGGCGGGCCTTGCTGAATCCCCGAGTGCCTCCTGAGTTCCTGCCACCACCCTTGGGCCGGGATGAGGTGCCACCTTGTGCGTAGAAGCCCTGCACACAGGCAAGAAGCCCCCCAGGCCCGCGGGTGCGCCCGACCCTGGAGCCCCCTGGCTGGCTGCAGCCACAGGGAACGAGGGTTCTGAGTTGGCAGCCCCCATTCCCGAAGCATCCATGGGCAGTTCCCCGAAGGGCTGACACCGGCTGCGCCTCAGCAGCCAGACAGCCTCCCTCCCTCTGGTCGGGCACTGCAAGCCACACAGCCACTTGTGTCCCCTGTGTCCCTGGAGGCCGCAGCGCGTTTTGGGTTTTGGCGCGGACGGGCCCCTCTCGGCTTCCGTAGTCCATTTGCCCCCGGAGCCTGCCAGACCCCTGGCCCCAGGGGCGGGCCCTGCTGAGTCCCCGAGCGCCTCCTGGGTTCCTGCCACCACCCTTGGGCCGGGATGAGGTGCCACCTTGTGCGTAGAAGCCCTGCACACAGGCAAGAAGCCCCCCAGGCCCATGGGCGCGCCCGACCCTGGAGACCCTGGCTGGCTGCAGCCACAGGGAACGGGGGTTCTGAGTTGGCAGCCCCCATTCCCGAAGCATCCACGGGCAGTTCCCCGAAGGGCTGACACCGCCTGCGCCTCAGCAGCCAGACAACCTCCCTCCCTCTGGTCGGGCACTGCAAGCCACACAGCCACTTGTGTCCCCTGTGTCCCTGGAGGCCGCAGCGCGTTCTGGGTTTTGGCGCGGACGGGCCCCTCTCGGTTTCCGTAGTCCATTTGCCCCCGGAGCCTGCCAGACCCCTGGCCCCAGGGGCGGGCCCTGCTGAGTCCCCGAGCGCCTCCTGGGTTCCTGCCACCACCCTTGGGCCGGGATGAGGTGCCACCTTGTGCGTAGAAGCCCTGCACACAGGCAAGAAGCCCCCCAGGCCCACGGGCGCGCCCGACCCTGGAGCCCCCTGGCTGGCTGCAGCCACAGGGAACGGGGGTTCTGAGTTGGCAGCCCCCATTCCCGAAGCATCCACGGGCAGTTCCCCGAAGGGCTGACACCGGCTGCACCTCAGCAGCCAGACAACCTCCCTCCCTCTGGTCGGGCACTGCAAGCCACACAGCCACTTGTGTCCCCTGTGTCCCTGGAGGCCGCAGCGCGTTTTGGGTTTTGGCGCGGACGGGCCCCTCTCGGCTTCCGTAGTCCATTTGCCCCGGAGCCTGCCAGACCCGTGGCCCCACGGGCGGGCCCTCCTGAGTCCCCGAGCGCCTCCTGGGTTCCTGCCACCACCCTTGGGCCGGGATGAGGTGCCACCTTGTGCGTAGAAGCCCTGCACACAGGCAAGAAGACCCCAGGCCCGCGGGCGCGCCCGACCCTGAAGCCCCCTGGCTGGCTGCAGCCACAGGGAACGGGGGTTCTGAGTTGGCAGCCCCCATTCCCGAAGCATCCACGGGCAGTTCCCCGAAGGGCTGACACCGGCTGCGCCTCAGCAGCCAGACAACCTCCCTCCCTCTGGTCGGGCACTGCAAGCCACACAGCCACTTGTGTCCCCTGTGTCCCTGGAGGCCGCAGCGCGTTTTGGGTTTTGGCGCGGACGGGCCCCTCTCGGCTTCCGTAGTCCATTTGCCCCGGAGCCTGCCAGACCCCTGGCCCCAGGGGCGGGCCCTGCTGAGTCCCCGAGCGCCTCCTGGGTTCCTGCCACCACCCTTGGGCCGGGATGAGGTGCCACCTTGTGCGTAGAAGCCCTGCACACAGGCAAGAAGCCCCCCAGGACCGCGGGCGCGCCCGACCCTGGAGCCCCCTGGCTGGCTACAGCCACAGGGAACGGGGGTTCTGAGTTGGCAGCCCCCATTCCCGAAGCATCCACGGGCAGTTCCCTGAAGGGCTGACACCGGCTGCGCCTCAGCAGCCAGACAACCTCCCTCCCTCTGGTCGGGCACTGCAAGCCACACAGCCACTTGTGTCCCCTGTGTCCCTGGAGACCGCAGCGCGTTTTGGGTTTTGGCGCAGACGGGCCCCTCTCGGCTCATGTAGTCCATTTGCCCCCGGAGCCTGCCAGACCCCTGGCCCCAGGGGCGGGCCTTGCTGAGTCCCCGAGTGCCTCCTGAGTTCCTGCCACCACCCTTGGGCCGGGATGAGGTGCCACCTTGTGCGTAGAAGCCCTGCACACAGGCAAGAAGACCCCAGGCCCGCGGGTGCGCCCGACCCTGGAGCCCCCTGGCTGGCTGCAGCCACAGGGAACGGGGGTTCTGAGTTGGCAGCCCCCATTCCCGAAGCATCCACGGGCAGTTCCCCGAAGGGCTGACACCGGCTGCGCCTCAGCAGCCAGACAACTTCCCTCCCTCTGGTCGGGCACTGCAAGCCACACAGCCACTTGTGTCCCCTGTGTCCCTGGAGGCCGCAGCGCGTTTTGGGTTTTGGCGCGGACGGGCCCCTCTCGGCTTCCGTAGTCCATTTGCCCCCGGAGCCTGCCAGACCCCTGGCCCCAGGGGCGGGCCCTGCTGAGTCCCCGAGCGCCTCCTGGGTTCCTGCCACCACCCTTGGGCCGGGATGAGGTGCCACCTTGTGCGTAGAAGCCCTGCACACAGGCAAGAAGCCCCCCAGGCCCACGGGCGCGCCCGACCCTGGAGCCCCCTGGCTGGCTGCAGCCACAGGGAACGGGGGTTCTGAGTTGGCAGCCCCCATTCCCGAAGCATCCACGGGCAGTTCCCCGAAGGGCTGACACCGGCTGCGCCTCAGCAGCCAGACAACCTCCCTCCCTCTGGTCGGGCACTGCAAGCCACACAGCCACTTGTGTCCCCTGTGTCCCTGGAGGCTGCAGCGCGTTTTGGGTTTTGGCGCGGACGGGCCCCTCTCGGCTTCCGTAGTCCATTTGCCCCGGAGCCTGCCAGACCCCTGGCCCCAGGGGCGGGCCCTGCTGAGTCCCCGAGCGCCTCCTGAGTTCCTGCCACCACCCTTGGGCCGGGATGAGGTGCCACCTTGTGCATAGAAGCCCTGCACACAGGCAAGAATCCCCCCAGGCCCGCGGGCGCGCCCGACCCTGGAGCCCCCTGGCTGGCTGCAGCCACAGGGAACGGGGGTTCTGAGTTGGCAGCCCCCATTCCCGAAGCATCCACGGGCAGTTCCCCGAAGGGCTGATACCGCCTGCGCCTCAGCAGCCAGACAACCTCCCTCCCTCTGGTCGGGCACTGCAAGCCACACAGCCACTTGTGTCCCCTGTGTCCCTGGAGGCCGCAGCGCATTTTTGGTTTTGGCGCGGACGGGCCCCTCTCGGATTCCGTAGTCCATTTGCCCCCAGAGCCTACCAGACCCCTGGCCCCAGGGGCGGGCCTTGCTGAATCCCCGAGCGCCTCCTGAGTTCCTGCCACCACCCTTGGGCCGGGATGAGGTGCCACCTTGTGCGTAGAAGCCCTGCACACAGGCAAGAAGCCCCCCAGGCCCGCGGGTGCGCCCGACCCTGGAGCCCCCTGGCTGGCTGCAGCCACAGGGAACGAGGGTTCTGAGTTGGCAGCCCCCATTCCCGAAGCATCCACGGGCAGTTCCCCGAAGGGCTGACACCGGCTGCGCCTCAGCAGCCAGACAACTTCCCTCCCTCTGGTCGGGCACTGAAAGCCACACAGCCACTTGTGTCCCCTGTGTCCCTGGAGGCCGCAGCGCGTTTTGGGTTTTGGCGCTGACGGGCCCCTCTCGGCTTCCGTAGTCCATTTGCCCCCGGAGCCTGCCAGACCCCTGTCCCCAGGGGCGGGCCCTGCTGAGTCCCCGAGCGCCTCCTGGGTTCCTGCCACCACCCTTGGGCCGGGATGAGGTGCCACCTTGTGCGTAGAAGCCCTGCACACAGGCAAGAAGCCCCCCAGGCCCATGGGCGCGCCCGACCCTGGAGACCCTGGCTGGCTGCAGCCACAGGGAACGGGGGTTCTGAGTTGGCAGCCCCCATTCCCGAAGCATCCACGGGCAGTTCCCCGAAGGGCTGACACCGCCTGCGCCTCAGCAGCCAGACAACCTCCCTCCCTCTGGTCGGGCACTGCAAGCCACACAGCCACTTGTGTCCCCTGTGTCCCTGGAGGCCGCAGCGCGTTCTGGGTTTTGGCGCGGACGGGCCCCTCTCGGTTTCCGTAGTCCATTTGCCCCCGGAGCCTGCCAGACCCCTGGCCCCAGGGGCGGGCCCTGCTGAGTCCCCGAGCGCCTCCTGGGTTCCTGCCACCACCCTTGGGCCGGGATGAGGTGCCACCTTGTGCGTAGAAGCCCTGCACACAGGCAAGAAGCCCCCCAGGCCCACGGGCGCGCCCGACCCTGGAGCCCCCTGGCTGGCTGCAGCCACAGGGAACGGGGGTTCTGAGTTGGCAGCCCCCATTCCCGAAGCATCCACGGGCAGTTCCCCGAAGGGCTGACACCGGCTGCACCTCAGCAGCCAGACAACCTCCCTCCCTCTGGTCGGGCACTGCAAGCCACACAGCCACTTGTGTCCCCTGTGTCCCTGGAGGCCGCAGCGCGTTTTGGGTTTTGGCGCGGACGGGCCCCTCTCGGCTTCCGTAGTCCATTTGCCCCGGAGCCTGCCAGACCCCTGGCCCCACGGGCGGGCCCTCCTGAGTCCCCGAGCGCCTCCTGGGTTCCTGCCACCACCCTTGGGCCGGGATGAGGTGCCACCTTGTGCGTAGAAGCCCTGCACACAGGCAAGAAGACCCCAGGCCCGCGGGCGCGCCCGACCCTGAAGCCCCCTGGCTGGCTGCAGCCACAGGGAACGGGGGTTCTGAGTTGGCAGCCCCCATTCCCGAAGCATCCACGGGCAGTTCCCCGAAGGGCTGACACCGGCTGCGCCTCAGCAGCCAGACAACCTCCCTCCCTCTGGTCGGGCACTGCAAGCCACACAGCCACTTGTGTCCCCTGTGTCCCTGGAGGCCGCAGCGCGTTTTGGGTTTTGGCGCGGACGGGCCCCTCTCGGCTTCCGTAGTCCATTTGCCCCGGAGCCTGCCAGACCCCTGGCCCCAGGGGCGGGCCCTGCTGAGTCCCCGAGCGCCTCCTGGGTTCCTGCCACCACCCTTGGGCCGGGATGAGGTGCCACCTTGTGCGTAGAAGCCCTGCACACAGGCAAGAAGCCCCCAGGACCGCGGGCGCGCCCGACCCTGGAGCCCCCTGGCTGGCTACAGCCACAGGGAACGGGGGTTCTGAGTTGGCAGCCCCCATTCCCGAAGCATCCACGGGCAGTTCCCCGAAGGGCTGACACCGGCTGCGCCTCAGCAGCCAGACAACCTCCCTCCCTCTGGTCGGGCACTGCAAGCCACACAGCCACTTGTGTCCCCTGTGTCCCTGGAGACCGCAGCGCGTTTTGGGTTTTGGCGCGGACGGGCCCCTCTCGGCTCATGTAGTCCATTTGCCCCTGGAGCCTGCCAGACCCCTGGCCCCAGGGGCGGGCCTTGCTGAGTCCCCGAGCGCCTCCTGAGTTCCTGCCACCACCCTTGGGCCGGGATGAGGTGCCACCTTGTGCGTAGAAGCCCTGCACACAGGCAAGAAGCACCCCAGGCCCATGGGCGCGCCCGACCCTGGAGCCCCCTGGCTGGCTGCAGCCACAGGGAACGGGGGTTCTGAGTTGGCAGCCCCCATTCCCGAAGCATCCACGGGCAGTTCCCCGAAGGGCTGACACCGCCTGCGCCTCAGCAGCCAGACAACCTCCCTCCCTCTGCTCGGGCACTATAAGCCACACAGCCACTTGTGTCCCCTGTGTCCCTGGAGGCCGCAGCGCGTTTTGGGTTTTGGCGCGGACGGGCCCCTCTCGGCTTCCGTAGTCCATTTGCCCCGGAGCCTGCCAGACCGCTGGCCCCAGGGGCGGGCCTTGCTGAGTCCCCGAGCGCCTCCTGGGTTCCTGCCACCACCCTTGGGCCGGGATGAGGTGCCACCTTGTGCGTAGAAGCCCTGCACACAGGCAAGAAGCCCCCCAGGCCCGCGGGTGCGCCCGACCCTGGAGCCCCCTGGCTGGCTGCAGCCACAGGGAACGGGGGTTCTGAGTTGGCAGCCCCCATTCCCGAAGCATCCACGGGCAGTTCCCCGAAGGGCTGACACCGGCTGCGCCTCAGCAGCCAGACAACTTCCCTCCCTCTGCTCGGGCACTGCAAGCCACACAGCCACTTGTGTCCCCTGTGTCCCTGGAGGCCGCAGCGCGTTTTGGGTTTTGGCGCGGACGGGCCCCTCTCGGCTTCCCTAGTCCATTTGCCCCCGGAGCCTGCCAGACCCCTGGCCCCAGGGGCGGGCCCTGCTGAGTCCCCGAGCGCCTCCTGGGTTCCTGCCACCACCCTTGGGCCGGGATGAGGTGCCACCTTGTGCGTAGAAGCCCTGCACACAGGCAAGAAGCCCCCCAGGCCCGCGGGCGCGCCCGACCCTGGAGCCCCCTGGCTGGCTGCAGCCACAGGGAACGGGGGTTCTGAGTTGGCAGCCCCCATTCCCGAAGCATCCACGGGCAGTTCCCCGAAGGGCTGACACCGCCTGCGCCTCAGCAGCCAGACAACCTCCCTCCCTCTGGTCGGGCACTGCAAGCCACACAGCCACTTGTGTCCCCTGTGTCCCTGGAGGCCGCAGCGCGTTTTGGGTTTTGGCGCGGACGGGCCCCTCTCGGCTTCCGTAGTCCATTTGCCCCTGGAGCCTGCCAGACACCTGGCCCCAGGGGCGGGCACTGCTGAGTCCCCGAGCGCCTCCTGAGTTCCTGCCACCACCCTTGGGCCGGGATGAGGTGCCACCTTGTGCGTAGAAGCCCTGCACACAGGCAAGAAGCCCCCCAGGCCCGCGGGCGCGCCCGACCCTGGAGCCCCCTGGCTGGCTGCAGCCACAGGGAACGGGGGTTCTGAGTTGGCAGCCCCCATTCCCGAAGCATCCACGGGCAGTTCCCCGAAGGGCTGATACCGCCTGCGCCTCAGCAGCCAGACAACCTCCCTCCCTCTGGTCGGGCACTGCAAGCCACACAGCCACTTGTGTCCCCTGTGTCCCTGGAGGCCGCAGCGCGTTTTGGGTTTTGGCGCGGACGGGCCCCTCTCGGCTTCCGTAGTCCATTTGCCCCGGAGCCTGCCAGACCCCTGGCCCCAGGGGCGGGCCCTGCTGAGTCCCCGAGCGCCTCCTGGGTTCCTGCCACCACCCTTTGGCCGGGATGAGGTGCCACCTTGTGCGTAGAAGCCCTGCACACAGGCAAGAAGACCCCAGGCCCGCGTGTGCGCCCGACCCTGGAGCCCCCTGGCTGGCTGCAGCCACAGGGAACGGGGGTTCTGAGTTGGCAGCCCCCATTCCCGAAGCATCCACGGGCAGTTCCCCGAAGGGCTGACACCGGCTGCGCCTCAGCAGCCAGACAACCTCCCTCCCTCTGGTCGGCACTGCAAGCCACACAGCCACTTGTGTCCCCTGTGTCCCTGGAGGCCGCAGCGCGTTTTGGGTTTTGGCGCGGACGGGCCCCTTTCGGCTTCCGTAGTCCATTTGCCCCTGGAGCCTGCCAGACCCCTGGCCCCAGGGGCGGGCACTGCTGAGTCCCCGAGCGCCTCCTGAGTTCCTGCCACCACCCTGGAGCCGGGATGAGGTGCCACCTTGTGCGTAGAAGCCCTGCACACAGGCAAGAAGACCCCAGGCCCGCGGGCGCGCCCGACCCTGGAGCCCCCTGGCTGGCTGCAGCCACAGGGAATGGGGGTTCTGAGTTGGCAGCCCCCATTCCCGAAGCATCCACGGGCAGTTCCCCGAAGGGCTGACACCGGCTGCGCCTCAGCAGCCAGACAACCTCCCTCCCTCTGGTCGGGCACTGCAAGCCACACAGCCACTTGTGTCCCCTGTGTCCCTGGAGGCCACAGCGCGTTTTGGGTTTTGGCGCGGACGGGCCCCTCTCGGCTTCCGTAGTCCATTTGCCCCGGAGCCTGCCAGACCCCTGGCCCCAGGGGCGGGCCCTGCTGAGTCCCCGAGCGCCTCCTGGGTTCCTGCCACCACCCTTGGGCCGGGATGAGGTGCCACCTTGTGCGTAGAAGCCCTGCACACAGGCAAGAAGCCCCCCAGGCCCGCGGGCGCGCCCGACCCTGGAGTCCCCTGGCTGGCTGCAGCCACAGGGAATGGGGGTTCTGAGTTGGCAGCCCCCATTCCCGAAGCATCCACGGGCAGTTCCCCGAAGGGCTGACACCGCCTGCGCCTCAGCAGCCAGACAACCTCCCTCCCTCTGCTCGGGCACTATAAGCCACACAGCCACTTGTGTCCCCTGTGTCCCTGGAGGCCGCAGCGCGTTTTGGGTTTTGGCGCGGACGGGCCCCTCTCGGCTTCCGTAGTCCATTTGCCCCGGAGCCTGCCAGACCGCTGGCCCCAGGGGCGGGCCTTGCTGAGTCCCCGAGCGCCTCCTGGGTTCCTGCCACCACCCTTGGGCCGGGATGAGGTGCCACCTTGTGCGTAGAAGCCCTGCACACAGGCAAGAAGCCCCCCAGGCCCGCGGGTGCGCCCGACCCTGGAGCCCCCTGGCTGGCTGCAGCCACAGGGAACGGGGGTTCTGAGTTGGCAGCCCCCATTCCCGAAGCATCCACGGGCAGTTCCCCGAAGGGCTGACACCGGCTGCGCCTCAGCAGCCAGACAACTTCCCTCCCTCTGCTCGGGCACTGCAAGCCACACAGCCACTTGTGTCCCCTGTGTCCCTGGAGGCCGCAGCGCGTTTTGGGTTTTGGCGCGGACGGGCCCCTCTCGGCTTCCCTAGTCCATTTGCCCCCGGAGCCTGCCAGACCCCTGGCCCCAGGGGCGGGCCCTGCTGAGTCCCCGAGCGCCTCCTGGGTTCCTGCCACCACCCTTGGGCCGGGATGAGGTGCCACCTTGTGCGTAGAAGCCCTGCACACAGGCAAGAAGCCCCCCAGGCCCGCGGGCGCGCCCGACCCTGGAGCCCCCTGGCTGGCTGCAGCCACAGGGAACGGGGGTTCTGAGTTGGCAGCCCCCATTCCCGAAGCATCCACGGGCAGTTCCCCGAAGGGCTGACACCGCCTGCGCCTCAGCAGCCAGACAACCTCCCTCCCTCTGGTCGGGCACTGCAAGCCACACAGCCACTTGTGTCCCCTGTGTCCCTGGAGGCCGCAGCGCGTTTTGGGTTTTGGCGCGGACGGGCCCCTCTCGGCTTCCGTAGTCCATTTGCCCCTGGAGCCTGCCAGACACCTGGCCCCAGGGGCGGGCACTGCTGAGTCCCCGAGCGCCTCCTGAGTTCCTGCCACCACCCTTGGGCCGGGATGAGGTGCCACCTTGTGCGTAGAAGCCCTGCACACAGGCAAGAAGCCCCCCAGGCCCGCGGGCGCGCCCGACCCTGGAGCCCCCTGGCTGGCTGCAGCCACAGGGAACGGGGGTTCTGAGTTGGCAGCCCCCATTCCCGAAGCATCCACGGGCAGTTCCCCGAAGGGCTGATACCGCCTGCGCCTCAGCAGCCAGACAACCTCCCTCCCTCTGGTCGGGCACTGCAAGCCACACAGCCACTTGTGTCCCCTGTGTCCCTGGAGGCCGCAGCGCGTTTTGGGTTTTGGCGCGGACGGGCCCCTCTCGGCTTCCGTAGTCCATTTGCCCCGGAGCCTGCCAGACCCCTGGCCCCAGGGGCGGGCCCTGCTGAGTCCCCGAGCGCCTCCTGGGTTCCTGCCACCACCCTTTGGCCGGGATGAGGTGCCACCTTGTGCGTAGAAGCCCTGCACACAGGCAAGAAGACCCCAGGCCCGCGTGTGCGCCCGACCCTGGAGCCCCCTGGCTGGCTGCAGCCACAGGGAACGGGGGTTCTGAGTTGGCAGCCCCCATTCCCGAAGCATCCACGGGCAGTTCCCCGAAGGGCTGACACCGGCTGCGCCTCAGCAGCCAGACAACCTCCCTCCCTCTGGTCGGCACTGCAAGCCACACAGCCACTTGTGTCCCCTGTGTCCCTGGAGGCCGCAGCGCGTTTTGGGTTTTGGCGCGGACGGGCCCCTTTCGGCTTCCGTAGTCCATTTGCCCCTGGAGCCTGCCAGACCCCTGGCCCCAGGGGCGGGCACTGCTGAGTCCCCGAGCGCCTCCTGAGTTCCTGCCACCACCCTGGAGCCGGGATGAGGTGCCACCTTGTGCGTAGAAGCCCTGCACACAGGCAAGAAGACCCCAGGCCCGCGGGCGCGCCCGACCCTGGAGCCCCCTGGCTGGCTGCAGCCACAGGGAATGGGGGTTCTGAGTTGGCAGCCCCCATTCCCGAAGCATCCACGGGCAGTTCCCCGAAGGGCTGACACCGGCTGCGCCTCAGCAGCCAGACAACCTCCCTCCCTCTGGTCGGGCACTGCAAGCCACACAGCCACTTGTGTCCCCTGTGTCCCTGGAGGCCACAGCGCGTTTTGGGTTTTGGCGCGGACGGGCCCCTCTCGGCTTCCGTAGTCCATTTGCCCCGGAGCCTGCCAGACCCCTGGCCCCAGGGGCGGGCCCTGCTGAGTCCCCGAGCGCCTCCTGGGTTCCTGCCACCACCCTTGGGCCGGGATGAGGTGCCACCTTGTGCGTAGAAGCCCTGCACACAGGCAAGAAGCCCCCCAGGCCCGCGGGCGCGCCCGACCCTGGAGTCCCCTGGTTGGCTGCAGCCACAGGGAATGGGGGTTCTGAGTTGGCAGCCCCCATTCCCGAAGCATCCACGGGCAGTTCCCCGAAGGGCTGACACCGGCTGCGCCTCAGCAGCCAGACAACCTCCCTCCCTCTGCTCGGGCACTGCAAGCCACACAGCCACTTGTGTCCCCTGTGTCCCTGGAGGCCGCAGCGCGTTTTGGGTTTTGGCGCGGACGGGCCCCTCTAGGCTTCCGTAGTCCATTTGCCCCCGGAGCCTGCCAGACCCCTGGCCCCAGGGGCGGGCCCTGCTGAGTCCCCGAGCGCCTCCTGGGTTCCTGCCACCACCCTTGGGCCGGGATGAGGTGCCACCTTGTGCGTAGAAGCCCTGCACACAGGCAAGAATCCCCCCAGGCCCGCGGGCGCGCCTGACCCTGGAGCCCCGTGGCTGGCTGCAGCCACAGGGAACGGGGGTTCTGAGTTGGCAGCCCCCATTCCCGAAGCATCCAAGGGCAGTTCCCCGAAGGTATGACACCGGCTGCGCCTCAGCAGCCAGACAACCTCCCTCCCTCTGGTCGGGCACTGCAAGACACACAGCCACTTGTGTCCCCTGTGTCTCTGGAGGCCGCAGCGCGTTTTGGGTTTTGGCGCGGACGGGCCCCTCTCGGCTTCCGTAGTCCATTTGCCCCGGAGCCTGCCAGACCTCTGGCCCCAGGGGCGGGCCCTGCTGAGTCTCCGAGTGCCTCCTGAGTTCCTGCCACCACCCTTGGGCCGGGATGAGGTGCCACCTTGTGCGTAGAAGCCCTGCACACAGGCAAGAAGCCCCCTAGGCCCGCGGGCGCGCCCGACCCTGGAGCCCCTTGGCTGGCTGCAGCCACAGGGAACGGGGGTTCTGAGTTGGCAGCCCCCATTCCCGAAGCATCCACGGGCAGTTCCCCGAAGGGCTGACACCGGCTGAACCTCAGCAGCCAGACAACCTCCCTCTGGTCGGGCACTGCAAGCCACACAGCCACTTTTATCCCCTGTGTCCCGGAGGCCGCAGCGCGTTTTGGGTTTTGGCGCAGACGGGGCCCTCTCGGCTTCTGTATTCCATTTGCCCCCAGATCCTACCAGACTCCTGGCCACAGGGGCGGGCCTTGCTGAGTCCCCGAGCGCCTCCTGAGTTCCTGCCACCACCCTTGGGCCGGGATGAGGTGCCACCTTGTGCGTAGAAGCCCTGCACACAGGTAAGAAGACCCCAGGCCCGCGGGCGCGCCCGACCCTGGAGCCCCCTGGCTGGCTGCAGCCACAGGGAACGGGGGTTCTGAGTTGGCAGCCCCCATTCCCGAAGCATCCACGGGCAGTTCCCTGAAGGGCTGACACCGGCTGCGCCTCAGCAGCCAGACAACCTCCCTCCCTCTGGTCGGGCACTGCAAGCCACACAGCCACTTGTGTCCCCTGTGTCCCTGGAGGCCACAGCGCGTTTTGGGTTTTGGCGCGGACGGGCCCCTCTCGGCTTCCGTAGTCCATTTGCCCCGGAGCCTGCCAGACCCCTGGCCCCAGGGGCGGGCCCTGCTGAGTCCCCGAGCGCCTCCTGGGTTCCTGCCACCACCCTTGGGCCGGGATGTGGTGCCACCTTGTGCGTAGAAGCCCTGCACACAGGCAAGAAGCCCCCCAGGCCCGCGGGCGCGCCCGACCCTGGAGTCCCCTGGCTGGCTGCAGCCACAGGGAATGGGGGTTCTGAGTTGGTAGCCCCCATTCCCGAAGCATCCACGGGCAGTTCCCCGAAGGGCTGACACCGGCTGCGCCTCAGCAGCCAGACAACCTCCCTCCCTCTGCTCGGGCACTGCAAGCCACACAGCCACTTGTGTCCCCTGTGTCCCTGGAGGCCGCAGCGCATTTTGGGTTTTGGCGCGGACGGGCCCCTCTCGGCTTCCGAAGTCCATTTGCCCCCGGAGCCTGCCAGACCCCTGGCCCCAGGGGCGGGCCCTGCTGAGTTCCCGAGCGCCTCCTGGGTTCCTGCCACCACCCTTGGGCCGGGATGAGGTGCCACCTTGTGCGTAGAAGCCCTGCACACAGGCAAGAAGCCCCCCAGGCCCGCGGGTGCGCCCGACCCTGGAGCCCCCTGGCTGGCTGCAGCCACAGGGAACGAGGGTTCTGAGTTGGCAGCCCCCATTCCCGAAGCATCCACGGGCAGTTCCCCGAAGGGCTGACACCGGCTGCGCCTCAGCAGCCAGACAACTTCCCTCCCTCTGGTCGGGCACTGCAAGCCACACAGCCACTTGTGTCCCCTGTGTCCCTGGAGGCCGCAGCGCGTTTTGGGTTTTGGCGCGGACGGGCCCCTCTCGGCTTCCGTAGTCCATTTGCCCCCGGAGCCTGCCAGACCCCTGTCCCCAGGGGCGGGTCCTGCTGAGTCCCCGAGCGCCTCCTGGGTTCCTGCCACCACCCTTGGGCCGGGATGAGGTGCCACCTTGTGCGTAGAAGCCCTGCACACAGGCAAGAATCCCCCCAGGCCCATGGGCGCGCCCGACCCTGGAGCCCCCTGGCTGGCTGCAGCCACAGGGAACGGGGGTTCTGAGTTGGCAGCCCCCATTCCCGAAGCATCCACGGGCAGTTCCCCGAAGGGCTGACACCGCCTGCGCCTCAGCAGCCAGACAACCTCCCTCCCTCTGGTCGGGCACTGCAAGCCACACAGCCACTTGTGTCCCCTGTGTCCCTGGAGGCCGCAGCGCGTTCTGGGTTTTGGCGCAGACGGGCCCCTCTCGGCTTCCGTAGTCCATTTGCCCCCGGAGCCTGCCAGACCCCTGGCCCCAGGGGCGGGCCCTGCTGAGTCCCCGAGCGCCTCCTGGGTTCCTGCCACCACCCTTGGGCCGGGATGAGGTGCCACCTTGTGCGTAGAAGCCCTGCACACAGGCAAGAAGCCCCCCAGGCCCACGGGCGCGCCCGACCCTGGAGCCCCCTGGCTGGCTGCAGCCACAGGGAACGGGGGTTCTGAGTTGGCAGCCCCCATTCCCGAAGCATCCACGGGCAGTTCCCCGAAGGGCTGACACCGCCTGCGCCTCAGCAGCCAGACAACCTCCCTCCCTCTGGTCGGGCACTGCAAGCCACACAGCCACTTGTGTCCCCTGTGTCCCTGGAGGCCGCAGCGCGTTTTGGGTTTTGGCGCGGACGGGCCCCTCTCGGCTTCCGTAGTCCATTTGCCCCGGAGCCTGCCAGACCCCTGGCCCCAGGGGCGGACCCTCCTGAGTCCCCGAGCGCCTCCTGGGTTCCTGCCACCACCCTTGGGCCGGGATGAGGTGCCACCTTGTGCGTAGAAGCCCTGCACACAGGCAAGAAGACCCCAGGCCCGCGGGCGCGCCCGACCCTGGAGCCCCCTGGCTGGCTGCAGCCACAGGGAACGGGGGTTCTGAGTTGGCAGCCCCCATTCCCGAAGCATCCACGGGCAGTTCCCCGAAGGGCTGACACCGGCTGCGCCTCAGCAGCCAGACAACCTCCCTCCCTCTGGTCGGGCACTGCAAGCCACACAGCCACTTGTGTCCCCTGTGTCCCTGGAGGCCGCAGCGCGTTTTGGGTTTTGGCGCGGACGGGCCCCTCTCGGCTTCCGTAGTCCATTTGCCCCGGAGCCTGCCAGACCCCTGGCCCCAGGGGCGGGCCCTGCTGAGTCCCCGAGCGCCTCCTGGGTTCCTGCCACCACCTTTGGGACGGGATGAGGTGCCACCTTGTGCGTAGAAGCCCTGCACACAGGCAAGAAGCCCCCCAGGACCGCGGGCGCGCCCGACCCTGGAGCCCCCTGGCTGGCTACAGCCACAGGGAACGGGGGTTCTGAGTTGGCAGCCCCCATTCCCGAAGCATCCACGGGCAGTTCCCCGAAGGGCTGACACCGGCTGCGCCTCAGCAGCCAGACAACCTCCCTCCCTCTGGTCGGGCACTGCAAGCCACACAGCCACTTGTGTCCCCTGTGTCCCTGGAGACCGCAGCGCGTTTTGGGTTTTGGCGCGGACGGGCCCCTCTCGGCTCATGTAGTCCATTTGCCCCCAGAGCCTACCAGACCCCTGGCCCCAGGGGCGGGCCTTGCTGAGTCCCCGAGCGCCTCCTGAGTTCCTGCCACCACCCTTGGGCCGGGATGAGGTGCCACCTTGTGCGTAGAAGCCCTGCACACAGGCAAGAAGACCCCAGGCCCGCGGGTGCGCCCGAACCTGGAGCCCCCTGGCTGGCTGCAGCCACAGGGAACGGGGGTTCTGAGTTGGCAGCCCCCATTCCCGAAGCATCCACGGGCAGTTCCCCGAAGGGCTGACACCGGCTGCGCCTCAGCAGCCAGACAACTTCCCTCCCTCTGGTCGGGCACTGCAAGCCACACAGCCACTTGTGTCCCCTGTGTCCCTGGAGGCCGCAGCGCGTTTTGGGTTTTGGCGCGGACGGGCCCCTCTCGGCTTCCGTAGTCCATTTGCCCCCGGAGCCTGCCAGACCCCTGGCCCCAGGGGCGGGCCCTGCTGAGTCCCCGAGCGCCTCCTGGGTTCCTGCCACCACCCTTGGGCCGGGATGAGGTGCCACCTTGTGCGTAGAAGCCCTGCACACAGGCAAGAAGCCCCCCAGGCCCGCGGGCGCGCCCGACCCTGGAGCCCCCTGGCTGGCTGCAGCCACAGGGAACGGGGGTTCTGAGTTGGCAGCCCCCATTCCCGAAGCATCCACGGGCAGTTCCCCGAAGGGCTGACACCGGCTGCGCCTCAGCAGCCAGACAACCTCCCTCCCTCTGGTCGGGCACTGCAAGCCACACAGCCACTTGTGTGCCCTGTGTCCCTGGAGGCTGCAGCGCGTTTTGGGTTTTGGCGCGGACGGGCCCCTCTCGGCTTCCGTAGTCCATTTGCCCCGGAGCCTGCCAGACCCCTGGCCCCAGGGGCGGGCCCTACTGAGTCCCCGAGCGCCTCCTGAGTTCCTGCCACCACCCTTGGGCCGGGATGAGGTGCCACCTTGTGCATAGAAGCCCTGCACACAGGCAAGAAGCCCCCCAGGCCCGCGGGCGCGCCCGACCCTGGAGCCCCCTGGCTGGCTGCAGCCACAGGGAACGGGGGTTCTGAGTTGGCAGCCCCCATTCCCGAAGCATCCACGGGCAGTTCCCCGAAGGGCTGATACCGCCTGCGCCTCAGCAGCCAGACAACCTCCCTCCCTCTGGTCGGGCACTGCAAGCCACACAGCCACTTGTGTCCCCTGTGTCCCTGGAGGCCGCAGCGCATTTTTGGTTTTGGCGCGGACGGGCCCCTCTCGGATTCCGTAGTCCATTTGCCCCCAGAGCCTACCAGACCCCTGGCCCCAGGGGCGGGCCTTGCTGAATCCTCGAGCGCCTCCTGAGTTCCTGCCACCACCCTTGGGCCGGGATGAGGTGCCACCTTGTGCGTAGAAGCCCTGCACACAGGCAAGAAGCCCCCCAGGCCCGCGGGTGCGCCCGACCCTGGAGACCTCTGGCTGGCTGCAGCCACAGGGAACGAGGGTTATGAGTTGGCAGCCCCCATTCCCGAAGCATCCACGGGCAGTTCCCCGAAGGGCTGACACCGGCTGCGCCTCAGCAGCCAGACAACTTCCCTCCCTCTGGTCGGGCACTGAAAGCCACACAGCCACTTGTGTCCCCTGTGTCCCTGGAGGCCGCAGCGCGTTTTGGGTTTTGGCGCTGACGGGCCCCTCTCGGCTTCCGTAGTCCATTTGCCCCCGGAGCCTGCCAGACCCCTTTCCCCAGGGGCGGGCCCTGCTGAGTCCCCGAGCGCCTCCTGGGTTCCTGCCACCACCCTTGGGCCGGGATGAGGTGCCACCTTGTGCGTAGAAGCCCTGCACACAGGCAAGAAGCCCCCCAGGCCCATGGGCGCGCCCGACCCTGGAGCCCCCTGGCTGGCTGCAGCCACAGGGAACGGGGGTTATGAGTTGGCAGCCCCCATTCCCGAAGCATCCACGGGCAGTTCCCCGAAGGGCTGACACCGCCTGCGCCTCAGCAGCCAGACAACCTCCCTCCCTCTGGTCGGGCACTGCAAGCCACACAGCCACTTGTGTCCCCTGTGTCCCTGGAGGCCGCAGCGCGTTTTGGGTTTTGGCGCGGACGGGCCCCTCTCGGCTTCCGTAGTCCATTTGCCCCGGAGCCTGCCAGACCTCTGGCCCCAGGGGCGGGCCCTGCTGAGTCCCCGAGCGCCTCCTGGGTTCCTGCCACCACCCTTGGGCCGGGATGAGGTGCCACCTTGTGCGTAGAAGCCCTGCACACAGCAAGAATCCCCCCAGGCCCGCGGGCGCTCCCGATCCTGGAGCCCCCTAGCTGGCTGCAGCCACAGGGAACGGGGGTTCTGAGTTGGCAGCCCCCATTCCCGAAGCATCCACGGGCAGTTCCCCGAAGGGCTGATACCGCCTGCGCCTCAGCAGCCAGACAACCTCCCTCCCTCTGGTCGGGCACACAAGACACACAGCCACTTGTGTCCCCTGTGTCCCTGGAGGCCGCAGCGCGTTTTGGGTTTTGGGGCGGACGGGCCCCTCTCGGCTTCCGTAGTCCATTTGCCCCCGGAGCCTGCCAGACCCCTGGCCCCAGGGGCGGGCCCTGCTGAGTCCCTGAGCGCCTCCTGGGTTCCTGCCACTACCCTTGGGCCGGGATGAGGTGCCACCTTGTGCGTAGAAGCCCTGCACACAGGCAAGAAGACCCCAGGCCCGCGGGCGCGCCCGACCCTGGAGCCCCCTGGCTGGCTGCAGCCACAGGGAACGGGGGTTCTGAGTTGGCAGCCCCCATTCCCGAAGCATCCACGGGCAGTTCCCCGAAGGGCTGACACCGGCTGCGCCTCAGCAGCCAGACAACCTCCCTCCCTCTGGTCGGGCACTGCAAGCCACACAGCCACTTGTGTCCCCTGTGTCCCTGGAGGCCGCAGCGCGTTTTGGGTTTTGGCGCGGACAGGCCCCTCTCGGCTTCCCTAGTCCATTTGCCCCGGAGCCTGCCAGACCCCTGGCCCCAGGGGCGGGCCCTGCTGAGTCCCCGAGCGCCTCCTGGGTTCCTGCCACCACCCTTGGGCCGGGATGAGGTGCCACCTTGTGCGTAGAAGCCCTGCACACAGGCAAGAAGCCCCCCAGGACCGCGGGCGCGCCCGACCCTGGAGCCCCCTGGCTGGCTACAGCCACAGGGAACGGGGGTTCTGAGTTGGCAGCCCCCATTCCCGAAGCATCCACGGGCAGTTCCCCGAAGGGCTGACACCGGCTGCGCCTCAGCAGCCAGACAACCTCCCTCCCTCTGGTCGGGCACTGCAAGCCACACAGCCACTTGTGTCCCCTGTGTCCCTGGAGACCGCAGCGCGTTTTGGGTTTTGGCGCGGACGGGCCCCTCTCGGCTCATGTAGTCCATTTGCCCCCAGAGCCTACCAGACCCCTGGCCCCAGGGGCGGGCCTTGCTGAGTCCCCGAGCGCCTCCTGAGTTCCTGCCACCACCCTTGGGCCGGGATGAGGTGCCACCTTGTGCGTAGAAGCCCTGCACACAGGCAAGAAGACCCCAGGCCCGCGGGCGCGCCCGACCCTGGAGCCCCCTGGCTGGCTGCAGCCACAGGGAACGGGGGTTCTGAGTTGGCAGCCCCCATTCCCGAAGCATCCACGGGCAGTTCCCCGAAGGGCTGACACCGGCTGCACCTCAGCAGCCAGACAACCTCCCTCCCTCTGGTCGGGCACTGCAAGCCACACAGCCACTTGTGTCCCCTGTGTCCCTGGAGGCCGCAGCGCGTTTTGGGTTTTGGCGCGGACGGGCCCCTCTCGGCTTCCGTAGTCCATTTGCCCCGGAGCCTGCCAGACCCCTGGCCCCAGGGGCGGGCCCTCCTGAGTCCCCGAGCGCCTCCTGGGTTCCTGCCACCACCCTTGGGCCGGGATGAGGTGCCACCTTTTGCGTAGAAGCCCTGCACACAGGCAAGAAGCCCCCCAGGACCGCGGGCGCGCCCGACCCTGGAGCCCCCTGGCTGGCTACAGCCACAGGGAACGGGGGTTCTGAGTTGGCAGCCCCCATTCCCGAAGCATCCACGGGCAGTTCCCCGAAGGGCTGACACCGGCTGCGCCTCAGCAGCCAGACAACCTCCCTCCCTCTGGTCGGGCACTGCAAGCCACACAGCCACTTGTGTCCCCTGTGTCCCTGGAGGCCGCAGCGCGTTTTGGGTTTTGTCGCGGACGGGCCCCTCTCGGCTTCCGTAGTCCATTTGCCCCTGGAGCCTGCCAGACCCCTGGCCCCAGGGGCGGGCCCTGCTGAGTCCCCGAGCGCCTCCTGGGTTCCTGCCACCACCCTTGGGCCGGGATGAGGTGCCACCTTGTGCGTAGAAGCCCTGCACACAGGCAAGAAGACCCCAGGCCCGCGGGCGCGCCCGACCCTGGAGCCCCCTGGCTGGCTGCAGCCACAGGGAACGGGGGTTCTGAGTTGGCAGCCCCCATTCCCGAAGCATCCACGGGCAGTTCCCCGAAGGGCTGACACCGGCTGCGCCTCAGCAGCCAGACAACCTCCCTCCCTCTGGTCGGGCACTGCAAGCCACACAGCCACTTGTGTCCCCTGTGTCCCTGGAGGCCGCAGCGCGTTTTGGGTTTTGGCGCGGACGGGCCCCTCTCGGCTTCCGTAGTCCATTTGCCCCGGAGCCTGCCAGACCCCTGGCCCCAGGGGCGGGCCCTGCTGAGTCCCCGAGCGCCTCCTGGGTTCCTGCCACCACCCTTGGGCCGGGATGAGGTGCCACCTTGTGCGTAGAAGCCCTGCACACAGGCAAGAAGACCCCAGGCCCGCGGGTGCGCCCGACCCTGGAGCCCCCTGGCCGGCTGCAGCCACAGGGAACGGGGGTTCTGAGTTGGCAGCCCCCATTCCCGAAGCATCCACGGGCAGTTCCACGAAGGGCTGACACCGGCTGCGCCTCAGCAGCCAGACAACTTCCCTCCCTCTGGTCGGGCACTGCAAGCCACACAGCCACTTGTGTCCCCTGTGTCCCTGGAGGCCGCAGCGCGTTTTGGGTTTTGGCGCGGACGGGCCCCTCTCGGCTTCCGTAGTCCATTTGCCCCCGGAGCCTGCCAGACCCCTGGCCCCAGGGGCGGGCCCTGCTGAGTCCCCGAGCGCCTCCTGGGTTCCTGCCACCACCCTTGGGCCGGGATGAGGTGCCACCTTGTGCGTAGAAGCCCTGCACACAGGCAAGAAGCCCCCCAGGCCCGCGGGCGCGCCCGACCCTGGAGCCCCCTGGCTGGCTGCAGCCACAGGGAACGGGGGTTCTGAGTTGGCAGCCCCCATTCCCGAAGCATCCACGGGCAGTTCCCCGAAGGGCTGACACCGGCTGCGCCTCAGCAGCCAGACAACCTCCCTCCCTCTGCTCGGGCACTGCAAGCCACACAGCCACTTGTGTCCCCTGTGTCCCTGGAGGCCGCAGCGCGTTTTGGGTTTTGGCGCGGACGGGCCCCTCTCGGCTTCCGTAGTCCATTTGCCCCCGGAGCCTGCCAGACCCCTGGCCCCAGGGGCGGGCCCTGCTGAGTCCCCGAGCGCCTCCTGGGTTCCTGCCACTACCCTTGGGCCGGGATGAGGTGCCACCTTGTGCGTAGAAGCCCTGCACACAGGCAAGAAGACCCCAGGCCCGCGGGCGCGCCCGACCCTGGAGCCCCCTGGCTGGCTGCAGCCACAGGGAACGGGGGTTCTGAGTTGGCAGCCCCCATTCCCGAAGCATCCACGGGCAGTTCCCCGAAGGGCTGACACCGGCTGCGCCTCAGCAGCCAGACAACCTCCCTCCCTCTGGTCGGGCACTGCAAGCCACACAGCCACTTGTGTCCCCTGTGTCCCTGGAGGCCGCAGCGCGTTTTGGGTTTTGGCGCGGACAGGCCCCTCTCGGCTTTCCCTAGTCCATTTGCCCCGGAGCCTGCCAGACCCCTGGCCCCAGGGGCGGGCCCTGCTGAGTCCCCGAGCGCCTCCTGGGTTCCTGCCACCACCCTTGGGCCGGGATGAGGTGCCACCTTGTGCGTAGAAGCCCTGCACACAGGCAAGAAGCCCCCAGGACCGCGGGCGCGACCCGACCCTGGAGCCCCCTGGCTGGCTACAGCCACAGGGAACGGGGGTTCTGAGTTGGCAGCCCCCATTCCCGAAGCATCCACGGGCAGTTCCCCGAAGGGCTGACACCGGCTGCGCCTCAGCAGCCAGACAACCTCCCTCCCTCTGGTCGGGCACTGCAAGCCACACAGCCACTTGTGTCCCCTGTGTCCCTGGAGACCGCAGCACGTTTTGGGTTTTGGCGCGGACGGGCCCCTCTCGGCTCATGTAGTCCATTTGCCCCCAGAGCCTACCAGACCCCTGGCCCCAGGGGCGGGCCTTGCTGAGTCCCCGAGCGCCTCCTGAGTTCCTGCCACCACCCTTGGGCCGGGATGAGGTGCCACCTTGTGCGTAGAAGCCCTGCACACAGGCAAGAAGACCCCAGGCCCGCGGGCGCACCCGACCTTGGAGCCCCCTGGCTGGCTGCAGCCACAGGGAACGGGGGTTCTGAGTTGGCAGCCCCCATTCCCGAAGCATCCACGGGCAGTTCCCCGAAGGGCTGACACGGCTAGCAGCCAGACAACCTCCCTCCCTCTGGTCGGGCACTGCAAGCCACACAGCCACTTGTGTCCCCTGTGTCCCTGGAGGCCGCAGCGCGTTTTGGGTTTTGGCGCGGACGGGCCCCTCTCGGCTTCCGTAGTCCATTTGCCCCGGAGCCTGCCAGACCCCTTGCCCCAGGGGCGGGCCCTGCTGAGTCCCTGAGTGCCTCCTGAGTTCCTGCCACCACCCTTGGGCCGGGATGTGGTGCCACCTTGTGCGTAGAAGCCCTGCACACAGGCAAGAAGCCCCCCAGGCCCGCGGGCGCGCCCGACCCTGGAGCCCCCTGGCTGGCTGCAGCCACAGGGAATGGGGGTTCTGAGTTGGCAGCCCCCATTCCCGAAGCATCCACGGGCAGTTCCCCGAAGGGCTGACACCGGCTGCGCCTCAGCAGCCAGACAATCTCCCTCCCTCTGGTCGGGCACTGCAAGCCACACAGCCACTTGTGTCCCCTGTGTCCCTGGAGGCCGCAGCGCATTTTGGGTTTTGGCGCGGACGGGCCCCTCTCGGCTTCCGTAGTCCATTTGCCCCGGAGCCTGCCAGACCCCTTGCCCCAGGGGCGGGCCCTGCTGAGTCCCCGAGCGCCTCCTGAGTTCCTGCCACCACCCTTGGGCCGGGATGTGGTGCCACCTTGTGCGTAGAAGCCCTGCACACAGGCAAGAAGCCCCTAGGCCCGCGGGCGCGCCCGACCCTGGAGCCCCCTGGCTGGCTGCAGCCACAGGGAACGGGGGTTCTGAGTTGGCAGCCCCCATTCCCGAAGTATCCACGGGCAGTTCCCCGAAGGGCTGACACCGGCTGCGCCTCAGCAGCCAGACAACCTCCCTCCCTCTGGTCGGGCACTGCAAGCCACACAGCCACTTGTGTCCCCTGTGTCCCTGGAGGCCGCAGCGCGTTTTGGGTTTTGGCGCGGACGGGCCCCTCTCGGCTTCCGTAGTCCATTTGCCCTGGAGCCTGCCAGACCCCTGGCCCCTGAGGCGGGCCCTGCTGAGTCCCCGAGCGCCTCCTGAGTTCCTGCCACCACCCTTGGGCCGGGATGAGGTGCCACCTTGTGCGTAGAAGCCCTGCACACAGGCAAGAAGCCCCCCAGGCCCGCGGGCGCGCCCGACCCTGGAGCCCCCTGGCTGGCTGCAGCCACAGGGAATGGGGGTTCTGAGTTGGCAGCCCCCATTCCCGAAGCATCCACGGGCAGTTCCCCGAAGGGCTGACACCGGCTGCGCCTCAGCAGCCAGACAACCTCCCTCCCTCTGGTCGGGCACTGCAAGCCACACAGCCACTTGTGTCCCCTGTGTCCCTGGAGGCCGCAGCGCGTTTTGGGTTTTGGCGCGGACGGGCCCCTCTCGGCTTCCGTAGTCCATTTGCCCCGGAGCCTGCCAGACCCCTTGCCCCAGGGGCGGGCCCTGCTGAGTCCCTCAGTGCCTCCTGAGTTCCTGCCACCACCCTTGGGCCGGGATGTGGTGCCACCTTGTGCGTAGAAGCCCTGCACACAGGCAAGAAGCCCCTAGGCCCGCGGGCGCGCCCGACCCTGGAGCCCCCTGGCTGGCTGCAGCCACAGGGAACGGGGGTTCTGAGTTGGCAGCCCCCATTCCCGAAGCATCCACGGGCAGTTCCCCGAAGGGCTGACACCGGCTGCGCCTCAGCAGCCAGACAACCTCCCTCCCTCTGGTCGGGCACTGCAAGCCACACAGCCACTTGTGTCCCCTGTGTCCCTGGAGGCCGCAGCGTGTTTTGGGTTTTGGCGCGGACGGGCCCCTCTCGGCTTCCGTAGTCCATTTGCCCCGGAGCCTGCCAGACCCCTTGCCCCAGGGGCGGGCCCTGCTGAGTCCCTCAGTGCCTCCTGAGTTCCTGCCACCACCCTTGGGCCGGGATGTGGTGCCACCTTGTGCGTAGAAGCCCTGCACACAGGCAAGAAGCCCCCCAGGCCCGCGGGCGCGCCCGACCCTGGAGCCCCCTGGCTGGCTGCAGCCACAGGGAACGGGGGTTCTGAGTTGGCAGCCCCCATTCCCGAAGCATCCACGGGCAGTTCCCCGAAGGGCTGACACCGGCTGCGCCTCAGCAGCCAGACAACCTCCCTCCCTCTGGTCGGGCACTGCAAGCCACACAGCCACTTGTGTCCCCTGTGTCCCTGGAGGCCGCAGCGCGTTTTGGGTTTTGGCGCGGACGGGCCCCTCTCGGCTTCCGTAGTCCATTTGCCCCGGAGCCTGCCAGACCCATTGCCCCAGGGGCGGGCCCTGCTGAGTCCCTGAGTGCCTCCTGAGTTCCTGCCACCACCCTTGGGCCGGGATGTGGTGCCACCTTGTGCGTAGAAGCCCTGCACACAGGCAAGAAGCCCCCCAGGCCCGCGGGCGCGCCCGACCCTGGAGCCCCCTGGCTGGCTGCAGCCACAGGGAACGGGGGTTCTGAGTTGGCAGCCCCCATTCCCGAAGCATCCACGGGCAGTTCCCCGAAGGGCTGACACCGGCTGCGCCTCAGCAGCCAGACAACCTCCCTCCCTCTGGTCGGGCACTGCAAGCCACACAGCCACTTGTGTCCCCTGTGTCCCTGGAGGCCGCAGCGCGTTTTGGGTTTTGGTGCGGACGGGCCCCTCTCGGCTTCCGTAGTCCATTTGCCCCGGAGCCTGCCAGACCCCTTGCCCCAGGGGCGGGCCCTACTGAGTCCCCGAGCGCCTCCTGAGTTCCTGCCACCACCCTTGGGCCGGGATGTGGTGCCACCTTGTGCGTAGAAGCCCTGCACACAGGCAAGAAGCCCCTAGGCCCGTGGGCGCGCCCGACCCTGGAGCCCCCTGGCTGGCTGCAGCCACAGGGAACGGGGGTTCTGAGTTGGCAGCCCCCATTCCCGAAGCATCCACGGGCAGTTCCCCGAAGGGCTGACACCGGCTGCGCCTCAGCAGCCAGACAACCTCCCTCCCTCTGGTCGGGCACTGCAAGCCACACAGCCACTTCTGTCCCCTGTGTCCCTGGAGGCCGCAGCGCGTTTTGGGTTTTGGCGCGGACGGGCCCCTCTCGGCTTCCGTAGTCCATTTGCCCTGGAGCCTGCCAGACCCCTTGCCCCAGGGGCAGGCCCTGCTGAGTCCCTGAGTGCCTCCTGAGTTCCTGCCACCACCCTTGGGCCGGGATGTGGTGCCACCTTGTGCGTAGAAGCCCTGCACACAGGCAAGAAGCCCCCCAGGCCCGCGGGCGCGCCCGACCCTGGAGCCCCCTGGCTGGCTGCAGCCACAGGGAACGGGGGTTCTGAGTTGGCAGCCCCCATTCCCGAAGCATCCACGGGCAGTTCCCCGAAGGGCTGACACCGGCTGCGCCTCAGCAGCCAGACAACCTCCCTCCCTCTGGTCGGGCACTGCAAGCCACACAGCCACTTGTGTCCCCTGTGTCCCTGGAGGCCGCAGCGCGTTTTGGGTTTTGGCGCGGACGGGCCCCTCTCGGCTTCCGTAGTCCATTTGCCCTGGAGCCTGCCAGACCCCTGGCCCCTGAGGCGGGCCCTGCTGAGTCCCCGAGCGCCTCCTGAGTTCCTGCCACCACCCTTGGGCCGGGATGAGGTGCCACCTTGTGCGTAGAAGCCCTGCACACAGGCAAGAAGCCCCCCAGGCCCGCGGGCGCGCCCGACCCTGGAGCCCCCTGGCTGGCTGCAGCCACAGGGAACGGGGGTTCTGAGTTGGCAGCCCCCATTCCCGAAGCATCCACGGGCAGTTCCCCGAAGGGCTGACACCGGCTGCGCCTCAGCAGCCAGACAACCTCCCTCCCTCTGGTCGGGCACTGCAAGCCACACAGCCACTTGTGTCCCCTGTGTCCCTGGAGGCCGCAGCGCGTTTTGGGTTTTGGCGCGGACGGGCCCCTCTCGGCTTCCGTAGTCCATTTGCCCCGGAGCCTGCCAGACCCCTTGCCCCAGGGGCGGGCCCTGCTGAGTCCCTGAGTGCCTCCTGAGTTCCTGCCACCACCCTTGGGCCGGGATGTGGTGCCACCTTGTGCGTAGAAGCCCTGCACACAGGCAAGAAGCCCCCCAGGCCCGCGGGCGCGCCCGACCCTGGAGCCCCCTGGCTGGCTGCAGCCACAGGGAACGGGGGTTCTGAGTTGGCAGCCCCCATTCCCGAAGCATCCACGGGCAGTTCCCCGAAGGGCTGACACCGGCTGCGCCTCAGCAGCCAGACAACCTCCCTCCCTCTGGTCGGGCACTGCAAGCCACACAGCCACTTGTGTCCCCTGTGTCCCTGGAGGCCGCAGCGCGTTTTGGGTTTTGGCGCGGACGGGCCCCTCTCGGCTTCTGTAGTCCATTTGCCCCGGAGCCTGCCAGACCCCTTGCCCCAGGGGCGGGCCCTGCTGAGTCCCTCAGTGCCTCCTGAGTTCCTGCCACCACCCTTGGGCCGGGATGTGGTGCCACCTTGTGCGTAGAAGCCCTGCACACAGGCAAGAAGCCCCCCAGGCCCGCGGGCGCGCCCGACCCTGGAGCCCCCTGGCTGGCTGCAGCCACAGGGAATGGGGGTTCTGAGTTGGCAGCCCCCATTCCCGAAGCATCCATGGGCAGTTCCCCGAAGGGCTGACACCGGCTGCGCCTCAGCAGCCAGACAATCTCCCTCCCTCTGGTCGGGCACTGCAAGCCACACAGCCACTTGTGTCCCCTGTGTCCCTGGAGGCCGCAGCGCATTTTGGGTTTTGGCGCGGACGGGCCCCTCTCGGCTTCCGTAGTCCATTTGCCCCGGAGCCTGCCAGACCCCTTGCCCCAGGGGCGGGCCCTGCTGAGTCCCCGAGCGCCTCCTGAGTTCCTGCCACCACCCTTGGGCCGGGATGTGGTGCCACCTTGTGCGTAGAAGCCCTGCACACAGGCAAGAAGCCCCTAGGCCCGCGGGCGCGCCCGACCCTGGAGCCCCCTGGCTGGCTGCAGCCACAGGGAACGGGGGTTCTGAGTTGGCAGCCCCCATTCCCGAAGCATCCACGGGCAGTTCCCCGAAGGGCTGACACCGGCTGCGCCTCAGCAGCCAGACAACCTCCCTCCCTCTGGTCGGGCACTGCAAGCCACACAGCCACTTGTGTCCCCTGTGTCCCTGGAGGCCGCAGCGCGTTTTGGGTTTTGGCGCGGACGGGCCCCTCTCGGCTTCCGTAGTCCATTTGCCCTGGAGCCTGCCAGACCCCTGGCCCCTGAGGCGGGCCCTGCTGAGTCCCCGAGCGCCTCCTGAGTTCCTGCCACCACCCTTGGGCCGGGATGAGGTGCCACCTTGTGCGTAGAAGCCCTGCACACAGGCAAGAAGCCCCCCAGGCCCGCGGGCGCGCCCGACCCTGGAGCCCCCTGGCTGGCTGCAGCCACAGGGAACGGGGGTTCTGAGTTGGCAGCCCCCATTCCCGAAGCATCCACGGGCAGTTCCCCGAAGGGCTGACACCGGCTGCGCCTCAGCAGCCAGACAACCTCCCTCCCTCTGGTCGGGCACTGCAAGCCACACAGCCACTTGTGTCCCCTGTGTCCCTGGAGGCCGCAGCGCGTTTTGGGTTTTGGCGCGGACGGGCCCCTCTCGGCTTCCGTAGTCCATTTGCCCCGGAGCCTGCCAGACCCCTTGCCCCAGGGGCGGGCCCTGCTGAGTCCCTGAGTGCCTCCTGAGTTCCTGCCACCACCCTTGGGCCGGGATGTGGTGCCACCTTGTGCGTAGAAGCCCTGCACACAGGCAAGAAGCCCCCCAGGCCCGCGGGCGCGCCCGACCCTGGAGCCCCCTGGCTGGCTGCAGCCACAGGGAACGGGGGTTCTGAGTTGGCAGCCCCCATTCCCGAAGCATCCACGGGCAGTTCCCCGAAGGGCTGACACCGGCTGCGCCTCAGCAGCCAGACAACCTCCCTCCCTCTGGTCGGGCACTGCAAGCCACACAGCCACTTGTGTCCCCTGTGTCCCTGGAGGCCGCAGCGCGTTTTGGGTTTTGGCGCGGACGGGCCCCTCTCGGCTTCCGTAGTCCATTTGCCCCGGAGCCTGCCAGACCCCTTGCCCCAGGGGCGGGCCCTGCTGAGTCCCTGAGTGCCTCCTGAGTTCCTGCCACCACCCTTGGGCCGGGATGTGGTGCCACCTTGTGCGTAGAAGCCCTGCACACAGGCAAGAAGCCCCCCAGGCCCGCGGGCGCGCCCGACCCTGGAGCCCCCTGGCTGGCTGCAGCCACAGGGAACGGGGGTTCTGAGTTGGCAGCCCCCATTCCCGAAGCATCCACGGGCAGTTCCCCGAAGGGCTGACACCGGCTGCGCCTCAGCAGCCAGACAACCTCCCTCCCTCTGGTCGGGCACTGCAAGCCACACAGCCACTTGTGTCCCCTGTGTCCCTGGAGGCCGCAGCGCGTTTTGGGTTTTGGCGCGGACGGGCCCCTCTCGGCTTCCGTAGTCCATTTGCCCCGGAGCCTGCCAGACCCCTTGCCCCAGGGGCGGGCCCTGCTGAGTCCCTGAGTGCCTCCTGAGTTCCTGCCACCACCCTTGGGCCGGGATGTGGTGCCACCTTGTGCGTAGAAGCCCTGCACACAGGCAAGAAGCCCCCCAGGCCCGCGGGCGCGCCCGACCCTGGAGCCCCCTGGCTGGCTGCAGCCACAGGGAACGGGGGTTCTGAGTTGGCAGCCCCCATTCCCGAAGCATCCACGGGCAGTTCCCCGAAGGGCTGACACCGGCTGCGCCTCAGCAGCCAGACAACCTCCCTCCCTCTGGTCGGGCACTGCAAGCCACACAGCCACTTGTGTCCCCTGTGTCCCTGGAGGCCGCAGCGCGTTTTGGGTTTTGGCGTGGACGGGCCCCTCTCGGCTTCCGTAGTCCATTTGCCCCGGAGCCTGCCAGACCCCTTGCCCCAGGGGCGGGCCCTGCTGAGTCCCTGAGTGCCTCCTGAGTTCCTGCCACCACCCTTGGGCCGGGATGTGGTGCCACCTTGTGCGTAGAAGCCCTGCACACAGGCAAGAAGCCCCCCAGGCCCGCGGGCGCGCCCGACCCTGGAGCCCCCTGGCTGGCTGCAGCCACAGGGAACGGGGGTTCTGAGTTGGCAGCCCCCATTCCCGAAGCATCCACGGGCAGTTCCCCGAAGGGCTGACACCGGCTGCGCCTCAGCAGCCAGACAACCTCCCTCCCTCTGGTCGGGCACTGCAAGCCACACAGCCACTTGTGTCCCCTGTGTCCCTGGAGGCCGCAGCGCGTTTTGGGTTTTGGCGCGGACGGGCCCCTCTCGGCTTCCGTAGTCCATTTGCCCCGGAGCCTGCCAGACCCCTTGCCCCAGGGGCGGGCCCTGCTGAGTCCCTGAGTGCCTCCTGAGTTCCTGCCACCACCCTTGGGCCGGGATGTGGTGCCACCTTGTGCGTAGAAGCCCTGCACACAGGCAAGAAGCCCCCCAGGCCCGCGGGCGCGCCCGACCCTGGAGCCCCCTGGCTGGCTGCAGCCACAGGGAACGGGGGTTCTGAGTTGGCAGCCCCCATTCCCGAAGCATCCACGGGCAGTTCCCCGAAGGGCTGACACCGGCTGCGCCTCAGCAGCCAGACAACCTCCCTCCCTCTGGTCGGGCACTGCAAGCCACACAGCCACTTGTGTCCCCTGTGTCCCTGGAGGCCGCAGCGCGTTTTGGGTTTTGGCGCGGACGGGCCCCTCTCGGCTTCCGTAGTCCATTTGCCCCGGAGCCTGCCAGACCCCTTGCCCCAGGGGCGGGCCCTGCTGAGTCCCTGAGTGCCTCCTGAGTTCCTGCCACCACCCTTGGGCCGGGATGTAGTGCCACCTTGTGCGTAGAAGCCCTGCACACAGGCAAGAAGCCCCCCAGGCCCGCGGGCGCGCCCGACCCTGGAGCCCCCTGGCTGGCTGCAGCCACAGGGAACGGGGGTTCTGAGTTGGCAGCCCCCATTCCCGAAGCATCCACGGGCAGTTCCCCGAAGGGCTGACACCGGCTGCGCCTCAGCAGCCAGACAATCTCCCTCCCTCTGGTCGGGCACTGCAAGCCACACAGCCACTTGTGTCCCCTGTGTCCCTGGAGGCCGCAGCGCATTTTGGGTTTTGGCGCGGACGGGCCCCTCTCGGCTTCCGTAGTCCATTTGCCCCGGAGCCTGCCAGACCCCTTGCCCCAGGGGCGGGCCCTGCTGAGTCCCCGAGCGCCTCCTGAGTTCCTGCCACCACCCTTGGGCCGGGATGTGGTGCCACCTTGTGCGTAGAAGCCCTGCACACAGGCAAGAAGCCCCTAGGCCCGCGGGCGCGCCCGACCCTGGAGCCCCCTGGCTGGCTGCAGCCACAGGGAACGGGGGTTCTGAGTTGGCAGCCCCCATTCCCGAAGCATCCACGGGCAGTTCCCCGAAGGGCTGACACCGGCTGCGCCTCAGCAGCCAGACAACCTCCCTCCCTCTGGTCGGGCACTGCAAGCCACACAGCCACTTGTGTCCCCTGTGTCCCTGGAGGCCGCAGCGCGTTTTGGGTTTTGGCGCGGACGGGCCCCTCTCGGCTTCCGTAGTCCATTTGCCCCGGAGCCTGCCAGACCCCTTGCCCCAGGGGCGGGCCATGCTGAGTCCCTGAGTGCCTCCTGAGTTCCTGCCACCACCCTTGGGCCGGGATGTGGTGCCACCTTGTGCGTAGAAGCCCTGCACACAGGCAAGAAGCCCCCCAGGCCCGCGGGCGCGCCCGACCCTGGAGCCCCCTGGCTGGCTGCAGCCACAGGGAACGGGAGTTCTGAGTTGGCAGCCCCCATTCCCGAAGCATCCACGGGCAGTTCCCCGAAGGGCTGACACCGGCTGCGCCTCAGCAGCCAGACAACCTCCCTCCCTCTGGTCGGGCACTGCAAGCCACACAGCCACTTGTGTCCCCTGTGTCCCTGGAGGCCGCAGCGCGTTTTGGGTTTTGGCGTGGACGGGCCCCTCTCGGCTTCCGTAGTCCATTTGCCCCGGAGCCTGCCAGAACCCTTGCCCCAGGGGCGGGCCCTGCTGAGTCCCTGAGTGCCTCCTGAGTTCCTGCCACCACCCTTGGGCCGGGATGTGGTGCCACCTTGTGCGTAGAAGCCCTGCACACAGGCAAGAAGCCCCCCAGGCCCGCGGGCGCGCCCGACCCTGGAGCCCCCTGGCTGGCTGCAGCCACAGGGAACGGGGGTTCTGAGTTGGCAGCCCCCATTCCCGAAGCATCCACGGGCAGTTCCCCGAAGGGCTGACACCGGCTGTGCCTCAGCAGCCAGACAACCTCCCTCCCTCTGGTCGGGCACTGCAAGCCACACAGCCACTTGTGTCCCCTGTGTCCCTGGAGGCCGCAGCGCGTTTTGGGTTTTGGCGCGGACGGGCCCCTCTCGGCTTCCGTAGTCCATTTGCCCCGGAGCCTGCCAGACCCCTTGCCCCAGGGGCGGGCCCTGCTGAGTCCCTCAGTGCCTCCTGAGTTCCTGCCACCACCCTTGGGCCGGGATGTGGTGCCACCTTGTGCGTAGAAGCCCTGCACACAGGCAAGAAGCCCCCCAGGCCCGCGGGCGCGCCCGACCCTGGAGCCCCCTGGCTGGCTGCAGCCACAGGGAATGGGGGTTCTGAGTTGGCAGCCCCCATTCCCGAAGCATCCACGGGCAGTTCCCCGAAGGGCTGACACCGGCTGCGCCTCAGCAGCCAGACAATCTCCCTCCCTCTGGTCGGGCACTGCAAGCCACACAGCCACTTGTGTCCCCTGTGTCCCTGGAGGCCGCAGCGCATTTTGGGTTTTGGCGCGGAAGGGCCCCTCTCGGCTTCCGTAGTCCATTTGCCCCGGAGCCTGCCAGACCCCTTGCCCCAGGGGCGGGCCCTGCTGAGTCCCCGAGCGCCTCCTGAGTTCCTGCCACCACCCTTGGGCCGGGATGTGGTGCCACCTTGTGCGTAGAAGCCCTGCACACAGGCAAGAAGCCCCTAGGCCCGCGGGCGCGCCCGACCCTGGAGCCCCCTGGCTGGCTGCAGCCACAGGGAACGGGGGTTCTGAGTTGGCAGCCCCCATTCCCGAAGCATCCACGGGCAGTTCCCCGAAGGGCTGACACCGGCTGCGCCTCAGCAGCCAGACAACCTCCCTCCCTCTGGTCGGGCACTGCAAGCCACACAGCCACTTGTGTCCCCTGTGTCCCTGGAGGCCGCAGCGCGTTTTGGGTTTTGGCGCGGACGGGCCCCTCTCGGCTTCCGTAGTCCATTTGCCCTGGAGCCTGCCAGACCCCTGGCCCCTGAGGCGGGCCCTGCTGAGTCCCCGAGCGCCTCCTGAGTTCCTGCCACCACCTTGGGCCGGGATGAGGTGCCACCTTGTGCGTAGAAGCCCTGCACACAGGCAAGAAGCCCCCCAGGCCCGCGGGCGCGCCCGACCCTGGAGCCCCCTGGCTGGCTGCAGCCAGCCAGGGAACGGGGGTTCTGAGTTGGCAGCCCCCATTCCCGAAGCATCCACGGGCAGTTCCCCGAAGGGCTGACACCGGCTGCGCCTCAGCAGCCAGACAACCTCCCTCCCTCTGGTCGGGCACTGCAAGCCACACAGCCACTTGTGTCCCCTGTGTCCCTGGAGGCCGCAGCGCGTTTTGGGTTTTGGCGCGGACGGGCCCCTCTCGGCTTCCGTAGTCCATTTGCCCCGGAGCCTGCCAGACCCCTTGCCCCAGGGGCGGGCCCTGCTGAGTCCCTCAGTGCCTCCTGAGTTCCTGCCACCACACTTGGGCCGGGATGTGGTGCCACCTTGTGCGTAGAAGCCCTGCACACAGGCAAGAAGCCCCCCAGGCCCGCGGGCGCGCCCGACCCTGGAGCCCCCTGGCTGGCTGCAGCCACAGGGAACGGGGGTTCTGAGTTGGCAGCCCCCATTCCCGAAGCATCCACGGGCAGTTCCCCGAAGGGCTGACACCGGCTGTGCCTCAGCAGCCAGACAACCTCCCTCCCTCTGGTCGGGCACTGCAAGCTACACAGCCACTTGTGTCCCCTGTGTCCCTGGAGGCCGCAGCGCGTTTTGGGTTTTGGCGCGGACGGGCCCCTCTCGGCTTCCGTAGTCCATTTGCCCTGGAGCCTGCCAGACCCCTGGCCCCTGAGGCGGGCCCTGCTGAGTCCCCGAGCGCCTCCTGAGTTCCTGCCACCACCCTTGGGCCGGGATGAGGTGCCACCTTGTGCGTAGAAGCCCTGCACACAGGCAAGAAGCCCCCCAGGCCCGCGGGCGCGCCCGACCCTGGAGCCCCCTGGCTGGCTGCAGCCACAGGGAACGGGGGTTCTGAGTTGGCAGCCCCCATTCCCGAAGCATCCACGGGCAGTTCCCCGAAGGGCTGACACCGGCTGCGCCTCAGCAGCCAGACAACCTCCCTCCCTCTGGTCGGGCACTGCAAGCCACACAGCCACTTGTGTCCCCTGTGTCCCTGGAGGCCGCAGCGCGTTTTGGGTTTTGGCGCGGACGGGCCCCTCTCGGCTTCCGTAGTCCATTTGCCCCGGAGCCTGCCAGACCCCTTGCCCCAGGGGCGGGCCCTGCTGAGTCCCTGAGTGCCTCCTGAGTTCCTGCCACCACCCTTGGGCCGGGATGTGGTGCCACCTTGTGCGTAGAAGCCCTGCACACAGGCAAGAAGCCCCCCAGGCCCGCGGGCGCGCCCGACCCTGGAGCCCCCTGGCTGGCTGCAGCCACAGGGAACGGGGGTTCTGAGTTGGCAGCCCCCATTCCCGAAGCATCCACGGGCACTTCCCCGAAGGGCTGACACCGGCTGCGCCTCAGCAGCCAGACAACCTCCCTCCCTCTGGTCGGGCACTGCAAGCCACACAGCCACTTGTGTCCCCTGTGTCCCTGGAGGCCGCAGCGCGTTTTGGGTTTTGGCGCGGACGGGCCCCTCTCGGCTTCCGTAGTCCATTTGCCCCGGAGCCTGCCAGACCCCTTGACCCAGGGGCGGGCCCTGCTGAGTCCCTCAGTGCCTCCTGAGTTCCTGCCACCACCCTTGGGCCGGGATGTGGTGCCACCTTGTGCGTAGAAGCCCTGCACACAGGCAAGAAGCCCCTAGGCCCGCGGGCGCGCCCGACCCTGGAGCCCCCTGGCTGGCTGCAGCCACAGGGAACGGGGGTTCTGAGTTGGCAGCCCCCATTCCCGAAGCATCCACGGGCAGTTCCCCGAAGGGCTGACACCGGCTGCGCCTCAGCAGCCAGACAACCTCCCTCCCTCTGGTCGGGCACTGCAAGCCACACAGCCACTTGTGTCCCCTGTGTCCCTGGAGGCCGCAGCGCGTTTTGGGTTTTGGCGTGGACGGGCCCCTCTCGGCTTCCGTAGTCCATTTGCCCCGGAGCCTGCCAGACCCCTTGCCCCAGGGGCGGGCCCTGCTGAGTCCCTGAGTGCCTCCTGAGTTCCTGCCACCACCCTTGGGCCGGGATGTGGTGCCACCTTGTGCGTAGAAGCCCTGCACACAGGCAAGAAGCCCCCCAGGCCCGCGGGCGCGCCCGACCCTGGAGCCCCCTGGCTGGCTGCAGCCACAGGGAACGGGGGTTCTGAGTTGGCAGCCCCCATTCCCGAAGCATCCACGGGCAGTTCCCCGAAGGGCTGACACCGGCTGTGCCTCAGCAGCCAGACAACCTCCCTCCCTCTGGTCGGGCACTGCAAGCCACACAGCCACTTGTGTCCCCTGTGTCCCTGGAGGCCGCAGCGCGTTTTGGGTTTTGGCGCGGACGGGCCCCTCTCGGCTTCCGTAGTCCATTTGCCCCGGAGCCTGCCAGACCCCTTGCCCCAGGGGCGGGCCCTGCTGAGTCCCTCAGTGCCTCCTGAGTTCCTGCCACCACCCTTGGGCCGGGATGTGGTGCCACCTTGTGCGTAGAAGCCCTGCACACAGGCAAGAAGCCCCCCAGGCCCGCGGGCGCGCCCGACCCTGGAGCCCCCTGGCTGGCTGCAGCCACAGGGAATGGGGGTTCTGAGTTGGCAGCCCCCATTCCCGAAGCATCCACGGGCAGTTCCCCGAAGGGCTGACACCGGCTGCGCCTCAGCAGCCAGACAATCTCCCTCCCTCTGGTCGGGCACTGCAAGCCACACAGCCACTTGTGTCCCCTGTGTCCCTGGAGGCCGCAGCGCATTTTGGGTTTTGGCGCGGAAGGGCCTCTCTCGGCTTCCGTAGTCCATTTGCCCCGGAGCCTGCCAGACCCCTTGCCCCAGGGGCGGGCCCTGCTGAGTCCCCGAGCGCCTCCTGAGTTCCTGCCACCACCCTTGGGCCGGGATGTGGTGCCACCTTGTGCGTAGAAGCCCTGCACACAGGCAAGAAGCCCCTAGGCCCGCGGGCGCGCCCGACCCTGGAGCCCCCTGGCTGGCTGCAGCCACAGGGAACGGGGGTTCTGAGTTGGCAGCCCCCATTCCCGAAGCATCCACGGGCAGTTCCCCGAAGGGCTGACACCGGCTGCGCCTCAGCAGCCAGACAACCTCCCTCCCTCTGGTCGGGCACTGCAAGCCACACAGCCACTTGTGTCCCCTGTGTCCCTGGAGGCCGCAGCGCGTTTTGGGTTTTGGCGCGGACGGGCCCCTCTCGGCTTCCGTAGTCCATTTGCCCTGGAGCCTGCCAGACCCCTGGCCCCTGAGGCGGGCCCTGCTGAGTCCCCGAGCGCCTCCTGAGTTCCTGCCACCACCTTGGGCCGGGATGAGGTGCCACCTTGTGCGTAGAAGCCCTGCACACAGGCAAGAAGCCCCCCAGGCCCGCGGGCGCGCCCGACCCTGGAGCCCCCTGGCTGGCTGCAGCCAGCCAGGGAACGGGGGTTCTGAGTTGGCAGCCCCCATTCCCGAAGCATCCACGGGCAGTTCCCCGAAGGGCTGACACCGGCTGCGCCTCAGCAGCCAGACAACCTCCCTCCCTCTGGTCGGGCACTGCAAGCCACACAGCCACTTGTGTCCCCTGTGTCCCTGGAGGCCGCAGCGCGTTTTGGGTTTTGGCGCGGACGGGCCTCTCTCGGTTTCCGTAGTCCATTTGCCCCGGAGCCTGCCAGACCCCTTGCCCCAGGGGCGGGCCCTGCTGAGTCCCTCAGTGCCTCCTGAGTTCCTGCCACCACACTTGGGCCGGGATGTGGTGCCACCTTGTGCGTAGAAGCCCTGCACACAGGCAAGAAGCCCCCCAGGCCCGCGGGCGCGCCCGACCCTGGAGCCCCCTGGCTGGCTGCAGCCACAGGGAACGGGGGTTCTGAGTTGGCAGCCCCCATTCCCGAAGCATCCACGGGCAGTTCCCCGAAGGGCTGACACCGGCTGCGCCTCAGCAGCCAGACAACCTCCCTCCCTCTGGTCGGGCACTGCAAGCCACACAGCCACTTGTGTCCCCTGTGTCCCTGGAGGCCGCAGCGCGTTTTGGGTTTTGGCGCGGACGGGCCCCTCTCGGCTTCCGTAGTCCATTTGCCCTGGAGCCTGCCAGACCCCTGGCCCCTGAGGCGGGCCCTGCTGAGTCCCCGAGCGCCTCCTGAGTTCCTGCCACCACCCTTGGGCCGGGATGAGGTGCCACCTTGTGCGTAGAAGCCCTGCACACAGGCAAGAAGCCCCCCAGGCCCGCGGGCGCGCCCGACCCTGGAGCCCCCTGGCTGGCTGCAGCCACAGGGAACGGGGGTTCTGAGTTGGCAGCCCCCATTCCCGAAGCATCCACGGGCAGTTCCCCGAAGGGCTGACACCGGCTGCGCCTCAGCAGCCAGACAACCTCCCTCCCTCTGGTCGGGCACTGCAAGCCACACAGCCACTTGTGTCCCCTGTGTCCCTGGAGGCCGCAGCGCGTTTTGGGTTTTGGCGCGGACGGGCCCCTCTCGGCTTCCGTAGTCCATTTGCCCCGGAGCCTGCCAGACCCCTTGCCCCAGGGGCGGGCCCTGCTGAGTCCCTGAGTGCCTCCTGAGTTCCTGCCACCACCCTTGGGCCGGGATGTGGTGCCACCTTGTGCGTAGAAGCCCTGCACACAGGCAAGAAGCCCCCCAGGCCCGCGGGCGCGCCCGACCCTGGAGCCCCCTGGCTGGCTGCAGCCACAGGGAACGGGGGTTCTGAGTTGGCAGCCCCCATTCCCGAAGCATCCACGGGCAGTTCCCCGAAGGGCTGACACCGGCTGCGCCTCAGCAGCCAGACAACCTCCCTCCCTCTGGTCGGGCACTGCAAGCCACACAGCCACTTGTGTCCCCTGTGTCCCTGGAGGCCGCAGCGCGTTTTGGGTTTTGGCGCGGACGGGCCCCTCTCGGCTTCCGTAGTCCATTTGCCCCGGAGCCTGCCAGACCCCTTGACCCAGGGGCGGGCCCTGCTGAGTCCCTCAGTGCCTCCTGAGTTCCTGCCACCACCCTTGGGCCGGGATGTGGTGCCACCTTGTGCGTAGAAGCCCTGCACACAGGCAAGAAGCCCCCCAGGCCCGCGGGCGCGCCCGACCCTGGAGCCCCCTGGCTGGCTGCAGCCACAGGGAACGGGGGTTCTGAGTTGGCAGCCCCCATTCCCGAAGCATCCACGGGCAGTTCCCCGAAGGGCTGACACTGGCTGCGCCTCAGCAGCCAGACAACCTCCCTCCCTCTGGTCGGGCACTGCAAGCCACACAGCCACTTGTGTCCCCTGTGTCCCTGGAGGCCGCAGCGCGTTTTGGGTTTTGGCGCGGACGGGCCCCTCTCGGCTTCCGTAGTCCATTTGCCCCGGAGCCTGCCAGACCCCTTGCCCCAGGGGCGGGCCCTGCTGAGTCCCTGAGTGCCTCCTGAGTTCCTGCCACCACCCTTGGGCCGGGATGTGGTGCCACCTTGTGCGTAGAAGCCCTGCACACAGGCAAGAAGCCCCCCAGGCCCGCGGGCGCGCCCGACCCTGGAGCCCCCTGGCTGGCTGCAGCCACAGGGAATGGGGGTTCTGAGTTGGCAGCCCCCATTCCCGAAGAATCCACGGGCAGTTCCCCGAAGGGCTGACACCGGCTGCGCCTCAGCAGCCAGACAATCTCCCTCCCTCTGGTCGGGCACTGCAAGCCACACAGCCACTTGTGTCCCCTGTGTCCCTGGAGGCCGCAGCGCATTTTGGGTTTTGGCGCGGACGGGCCCCTCTCGGCTTCCGTAGTCCATTTGCCCCGGAGCCTGCCAGACCCCTTGCCCCAGGGGCGGGCCCTGCTGAGTCCCCGAGCGCCTCATGAGTTCCTGCCACCACCCTTGGGCCGGGATGTGGTGCCACCTTGTGCGTAGAAGCCCTGCACACAGGCAAGAAGCCCCTAGGCCCGCGGGCGCGCCCGACCCTGGAGCCCCCTGGCTGGCTGCAGCCACAGGGAACGGGGGTTCTGAGTTGGCAGCCCCCATTCCCGAAGCATCCACGGGCAGTTCCCCGAAGGGCTGACACCGGCTGCGCCTCAGCAGCCAGACAACCTCCCTCCCTCTGGTCGGGCACTGCAAGCCACACAGCCACTTGTGTCCCCTGTGTCCCTGGAGGCCGCAGCGCGTTTTGGGTTTTGGCGCGGACGGGCCCCTCTCGGCTTCCGTAGTCCATTTGCCCTGGAGCCTGCCAGACCCCTGGCCCCTGAGGCGGGCCCTGCTGAGTCCCCGAGCGCCTCCTGAGTTCCTGCCACCACCCTTGGGCCGGGATGAGGTGCCACCTTGTGCGTAGAAGCCCTGCACACAGGCAAGAAGCCCCCCAGGCCCGCGGGCGCGCCCGACCCTGGAGCCCCCTGGCTGGCTGCAGCCACAGGGAACGGGGGTTCTGAGTTGGCAGCCCCCATTCCCGAAGCATCCACGGGCAGTTCCCCGAAGGGCTGACACCGGCTGCGCCTCAGCAGCCAGACAACCTCCCTCCCTCTGGTCGGGCACTGCAAGCCACACAGCCACTTGTGTCCCCTGTGTCCCTGGAGGCCGCAGCGCGTTTTGGGTTTTGGCGCGGACGGGCCCCTCTCGGCTTCCGTAGTCCATTTGCCCCGGAGCCTGCCAGACCCCTTGCCCCAGGGGCAGGCCCTGCTGAGTCCCTGAGTGCCTCCTGAGTTCCTGCCACCACCCTTGGGCCGGGATGTGGTGCCACCTTGTGCGTAGAAGCCCTGCACACAGGCAAGAAGCCCCCCAGGCCCGCGGGCGCGCCCGACCCTGGAGCCCCCTGGCTGGCTGCAGCCACAGGGAACGGGGGTTCTGAGTTGGCAGCCCCCATTCCCGAAGCATCCACGGGCAGTTCCCCGAAGGGCTGACACCGGCTGCGCCTCAGCAGCCAGACAACCTCCCTCCCTCTGGTCGGGCACTGCAAGCCACACAGCCACTTGTGTCCCCTGTGTCCCTGGAGGCCGCAGCGCGTTTTGGGTTTTGGCGCGGACGGGCCCCTCTCGGCTTCTGTAGTCCATTTGCCCCGGAGCCTGCCAGACCCCTTGCCCCAGGGGCGGGCCCTGCTGAGTCCCTCAGTGCCTCCTGAGTTCCTGCCACCACCCTTGGGCCGGGATGTGGTGCCACCTTATGCGTAGAAGCCCTGCACACAGGCAAGAAGCCCCCCAGGCCCGCGGGCGCGCCCGACCCTGGAGCCCCCTGGCTGGCTGCAGCCACAGGGAATGGGGGTTCTGAGTTGGCAGCCCCCATTCCCGAAGCATCCACGGGCAGTTCCCCGAAGGGCTGACACCGGCTGCGCCTCAGCAGCCAGACAATCTCCCTCCCTCTGGTCGGGCACCGCAAGCCACACAGCCACTTGTGTCCCCTGTGTCCCTGGAGGCCGCAGCGCATTTTGGGTTTTGGCGCGGACGGGCCCCTCTCGGCTTCCGTAGTCCATTTGCCCCGGAGCCTGCCAGACCCCTTGCCCCAGGGGCGGGCCCTGCTGAGTCCCCGAGCGCCTCCTGAGTTCCTGCCACCACCCTTGGGCCGGGATGTGGTGCCACCTTGTGCGTAGAAGCCCTGCACACAGGCAAGAAGCCCCTAGGCCCGCGGGCGCGCCCGACCCTGGAGCCCCCTGGCTGGCTGCAGCCACAGGGAACGGGGGTTCTGAGTTGGCAGCCCCCATTCCCGAAGCATCCACGGGCAGTTCCCCGAAGGGCTGACACCGGCTGCGCCTCAGCAGCCAGACAACCTCCCTCCCTCTGGTCGGGCACTGCAAGCCACACAGCCACTTGTGTCCCCTGTGTCCCTGGAGGCCGCAGCGCGTTTTGGGTTTTGGCGCGTACGGGCCCCTCTCGGCTTCCGTAGTCCATTTGCCCTGGAGCCTGCCAGACCCCTGGCCCCTGAGGCGGGCCCTGCTGAGTCCCCGAGCGCCTCCTGAGTTCCTGCCACCACCCTTGGGCCGGGATGAGGTGCCACCTTGTGCGTAGAAGCCCTGCACACAGGCAAGAAGCCCCCCAGGCCCGCGGGCGCGCCCGACCCTGGAGCCCCCTGGCTGGCTGCAGCCACAGGGAACGGGGGTTCTGAGTTGGCAGCCCCCATTCCCGAAGCATCCACGGGCAGTTCCCCGAAGGGCTGACACCGGCTGCGCCTCAGCAGCCAGACAACCTCCCTCCCTCTGGTCGGGCACTGCAAGCCACACAGCCACTTGTGTCCCCTGTGTCCCTGGAGGCCGCAGCGCGTTTTGGGTTTTGGCGCGGACGGGCCCCTCTCGGCTTCCGTAGTCCATTTGCCCCGGAGCCTGCCAGACCCCTTGCCCCAGGGACGGGCCCTGCTGAGTCCCTGAGTGCCTCCTGAGTTCCTGCCACCACCCTTGGGCCGGGATGTGGTGCCACCTTGTGCGTAGAAGCCCTGCACACAGGCAAGAAGCCCCCCAGGCCCGCCCGACCCTGGAGCCCCCTGGCTGGCTGCAGCCACAGGGAACGGGGGTTCTGAGTTGGCAGCCCCCATTCCCGAAGCATCCACGGGCAGTTCCCCGAAGGGCTGACACCGGCTGCGCCTCAGCAGCCAGACAACCTCCCTCCCTCTGGTCGGGCACTGCAAGCCACACAGCCACTTGTGTCCCCTGTGTCCCTGGAGGCCGCAGCGCGTTTTGGGTTTTGGCGCGGACGGGCCCCTCTCGGATTCCGTAGTCCATTTGCCCCGGAGCCTGCCAGACCCCTTGCCCCAGGGGCGGGCCCTGCTGAGTCCCTGAGTGCCTCCTGAGTTCCTGCCACCACCCTTGGGCCGGGATGTGGTGCCACCTTGTGCGTAGAAGCCCTGCACACAGGCAAGAAGCCCCCCAGGCCCGCGGGCGCGCCCGACCCTGGAGCCCCCTGGCTGGCTGCAGCCACAGGGAACGGGGGTTCTGAGTTGGCAGCCCCCATTCCCGAAGCATCCACGGGCAGTTCCCCGAAGGGCTGACACCGGCTGCGCCTCAGCAGCCAGACAACCTCCCTCCCTCTGGTCGGGCACTGCAAGCCACACAGCCACTTGTGTCCCCTGTGTCCCTGGAGGCCGCAGCGCGTTTTGGGTTTTGGCGCGGACGGGCCCCTCTCGGCTTCCGTAGTCCATTTGCCCCGGAGCCTGCCAGACCCCTTGCCCCAGGGGCGGGCCCTGCTGAGTCCCCGAGCGCCTCCTGAGTTCCTGCCACCACCCTTGGGCCGGGATGTGGTGCCACCTTGTGCGTAGAAGCCCTGCACACAGGCAAGAAGCCCCTAGGCCCGCGGGCGCGCCCGACCCTGGAGCCCCCTGGCTGGCTGCAGCCACAGGGAACGGGGGTTCTGAGTTGGCAGCCCCCATTCCCGAAGCATCCACGGGCAGTTCCCCGAAGGGCTGACACCGGCTGCGCCTCAGCAGCCAGACAACCTCCCTCCCTCTGGTCGGGCACTGCAAGCCACACAGCCACTTGTGTCCCCTGTGTCCCTGGAGGCCGCAGCGCGTTTTGGGTTTTGGCGCGGACGGGCCCCTCTCGGCTTCCGTAGTCCATTTGCCCCGGAGCCTGCCAGACCCCTTGCCCCAGGGGCGGGCCCTGCTGAGTCCCTGAGTGCCTCCTGAGTTCCTGCCACCACCCTTGGGCCGGGATGTGGTGCCACCTTGTGCGTAGAAGCCCTGCACACAGGCAAGAAGCCCCCCAGGCCCGCGGGCGCGCCCGACCCTGGAGCCCCCTGGCTGGCTGCAGCCACAGGGAACGGGAGTTCTGAGTTGGCAGCCCCCATTCCCGAAGCATCCACGGGCAGTTCCCCGAAGGGCTGACACCAGCTGCGCCTCAGCAGCCAGACAACCTCCCTCCCTCTGGTCGGGCACTGCAAGCCACACAGCCACTTGTGTCCCCTGTGTCCCTGGAGGCCGCAGCGCGTTTTGGGTTTTGGCGTGGACGGGCCCCTCTCGGCTTCCGTAGTCCATTTGCCCCGGAGCCTGCCAGACCCCTTGCCCCAGGGGCGGGCCCTGCTGAGTCCCTGAGTGCCTCCTGAGTTCCTGCCACCACCCTTGGGCCGGGATGTGGTGCCACCTTGTGCGTAGAAGCCCTGCACACAGGCAAGAAGCCCCCCAGGCCCGCGGGCGCGCCCGACCCTGGAGCCCCCTGGCTGGCTGCAGCCACAGGGAACGGGGGTTCTGAGTTGGCAGCCCCCATTCCCGAAGCATCCACGGGCAGTTCCCCGAAGGGCTGACACCGGCTGTGCCTCAGCAGCCAGACAACCTCCCTCCCTCTGGTCGGGCACTGCAAGCCACACAGCCACTTGTGTCCCCTGTGTCCCTGGAGGCCGCAGCGCGTTTTGGGTTTTGGCGCGGATGGGCCCCTCTCGGCTTCCGTAGTCCATTTGCCCCGGAGCCTGCCAGACCCCTTGCCCCAGGGGCGGGCCCTGCTGAGTCCCTCAGTGCCTCCTGAGTTCCTGCCACCACCCTTGGGCCGGGATGTGGTGCCACCTTGTGCGTAGAAGCCCTGCACACAGGCAAGAAGCCCCCCAGGCCCGCGGGCGCGCCCGACCCTGGAGCCCCCTGGCTGGCTGCAGCCACAGGGAATGGGGGTTCTGAGTTGGTAGCCCCCATTCCCGAAGCATCCACCGGCAGTTCCCCGAAGGGCTGACACCGGCTGCGCCTCAGCAGCCAGACAATCTCCCTCCCTCTGGTCGGGCACTGCAAGCCACACAGCCACTTGTGTCCCCTGTGTCCCTGGAGGCCGCAGCGCATTTTGGGTTTTGGCGCGGACGGGCCCCTCTCGGCTTCCGTAGTCCATTTGCCCCGGAGCCTGCCAGACCCCTTGCCCCAGGGGCGGGCCCTGCTGAGTCCCCGAGCGCCTCCTGAGTTCCTGCCACCACCCTTGGGCCGGGATGTGGTGCCACCTTGTGCGTAGAAGCCCTGCACACAGGCAAGAAGCCCCTAGGCCCGCGGGCGCGCCCGACCCTGGAGCCCCCTGGCTGGCTGCAGCCACAGGGAACGGGGGTTCTGAGTTGGCAGCCCCCATTCCCGAAGCATCCACGGGCAGTTCCCCGAAGGGCTGACACCGGCTGTGCCTCAGCAGCCAGACAACCTCCCTCCCTCTGGTCGGGCACTGCAAGCCACACAGCCACTTGTGTCCCCTGTGTCCCTGGAGGCCGCAGCGCGTTTTGGGTTTTGGCGCGGACGGGCCCCTCTCGGCTTCCGTAGTCCATTTGCCCTGGAGCCTGCCAGACCCCTGGCCCCTGAGGCGGGCCCTGCTGAGTCCCCGAGCGCCTCCTGAGTTCCTGCCACCACCCTTGGGCCGGGATGAGGTGCCACCTTGTGCGTAGAAGTCCTGCACACAGGCAAGAAGCCCCCCAGGCCCGCGGGCGCGCCCGACCCTGGAGCCCCCTGGCTGGCTGCAGCCACAGGGAACGGGGGTTCTGAGTTGGCAGCCCCCATTCCCGAAGCATCCACGGGCAGTTCCCCGAAGGGCTGACACCGGCTGCGCCTCAGCAGCCAGACAACCTCCCTCCCTCTGGTCGGGCACTGCAAGCCACACAGCCACTTGTGTCCCCTGTGTCCCTGGAGGCCGCAGCGCGTTTTGGGTTTTGGCGCGGACGGGCCCCTCTCGGCTTCCGTAGTCCATTTGCCCCGGAGCCTGCCAGACCCCTTGCCCCAGGGGCGGGCCCTGCTGAGTCCCTCAGTGCCTCCTGAGTTCCTGCCACCACACTTGGGCCGGGATGTGGTGCCACCTTGTGCGTAGAAGCCCTGCACACAGGCAAGAAGCCCCCCAGGCCCGCGGGCGCGCCCGACCCTGGAGCCCCCTGGCTGGCTGCAGCCACAGGGAATGGGGGTTCTGAGTTGGCAGCCCCCATTCCCGAAGCATCCACGGGCAGTTCCCCGAAGGGCTGACACCGGCTGCGCCTCAGCAGCCAGACAATCTCCCTCCCTCTGGTCGGGCACTGCAAGCCACACAGCCACTTGTGTCCCCTGTGTCCCTGGAGGCCGCAGCGCATTTTGGGTTTTGGCGCGGACGGGCCCCTCTCGGCTTCCGTAGTCCATTTGCCCCGGAGCCTGCCAGACCCCTTGCCCCAGGGGCGGGCCCTGCTGAGTCCCCGAGCGCCTCCTGAGTTCCTGCCACCACCCTTGGGCCGGGATGTGGTGCCACCTTGTGCGTAGAAGCCCTGCACACAGGCAAGAAGCCCCTAGGCCCGCGGGCGCGCCCGACCCTGGAGCCCCCTGGCTGGCTGCCGCCACAGGGAACGGGGGTTCTGAGTTGGCAGCCCCCATTCCCGAAGCATCCACGGGCAGTTCCCCGAAGGGCTGACACCGGCTGCGCCTCAGCAGCCAGACAACCTCCCTCCCTCTGGTCGGGCACTGCAAGCCACACAGCCACTTGTGTCCCCTGTGTCCCTGGAGGCCGCAGCGCGTTTTGGGTTTTGGCGCGGACGGGCCCCTCTCGGCTTCCGTAGTCCATTTGCCCCGGAGCCTGCCAGACCCCTTGCCCCAGGGGCAGGCCCTGCTGAGTCCCTGAGTGCCTCCTGAGTTCCTGCCACCACCCTTGGGCCGGGATGTGGTGCCACCTTGTGCGTAGAAGCCCTGCACACAGGCAAGAAGCCCCCCAGGCCCGCGGGCGCGCCCGACCCTGGAGCCCCCTGGCTGGCTGCAGCCACAGGGAACGGGGGTTCTGAGTTGGCAGCCCCCATTCCCGAAGCATCCACGGGCAGTTCCCCGAAGGGCTGACACCGGCTGCGCCTCAGC